>NW_026114075.1:0-71391 GCF_018139145.2 Gymnogyps californianus | reverse complement strand
AGAGCAAGCGTTACTTGCCCTTTTCTTACCTCGGCCTCCTCTTCCCCTCTCCACCCGGCAAAGTCTTTCTTTGCTCCGGCAGCAGCCGCTCTCGCAGGCGAGAAACGTCACTCCCTCCCGGCAGTCTGGAGGCATCCTCTGCTTTGGCCAGCTCTTGCTGAAGCTTTTGCTGAAAGGTGACACCAGGTTGGGGCTTGCTGTTGCCTGCACAAGCGCTCAGGCCCCTGCGTGCTGAGGTGTCCCGCGGCCCAGCACAGCGCTCTGCTTCAGCCACGTGACGAGGGCAGAAGAGAAATGCTTCCCTCGCGACTCTGCGAGCCTGCACGTGACTTTCCTGCCCATGCCCACCCCTGCACCCTGTGCTAGCTCAGCTCGCAGCCCGGTACTCCTTGCCCTGCCATAACGCCCGGCCCGGTGGCACAGCCCTCACCTCTTCGGCATCGACCGCCTCCCCTCCCCGACATGCCGCAAGTAAAGCCCCAGCCCTCGCCACCGTGTCGCTCACCGGTGTCCACCAAGGCTCCGCTTTGCCTACCTCCTCTCGCAGGAACATTTTCTCTGCCTCCAGCTTGAGCGTGGTCAGATACTGCCTGTACTCATTGAACTCCTTCAGAGTGCAAACCACCTATGGAGAGACGAGGGCAGAAATCCCCCAACAACTCTCAACACACCTACGCAGACTGCCTGCCCCAAAACAGCCCAAACCCAGCGGCAGGGGAGCTGCTCCTCTGCACACCCTCCCCTCCCCTCCCCTCCCTCCCCACTGGTGGGGCCCCTGACTCCCCCCAGACAGGGCTGAGCGGTGCTCCTCGCCCCAGCACCAGGCCCTGCACCGCCTGCCTCCTCACCGCTCAGGCAGCGCAGGGCAGCCTGAGAAGAGCACGAGTGGCAATTGCCAGAGGGACGCTGGCGCTCCTTCTGCTCCCAGGGAAACCAGCCCCACAGCCCTGTGCCCTCCGCCAGCAACAGGCGGCTGCACCAAGCGCTCTGGGAACCCCGCTTGAGAGGACTCTTTTTCCTCAGCCCCACGTCCAAACCTACTTTGCCCTCACTGCTGACGTAACCCTCTCTCTTCAGCCTCCGCAGGTTGTCCTTGCGTTTGTGGTAGGCCCGCAGGTGCGGGTCATGCAGGCTGTTGTATTCCGTGCTCAGGAGGCGGCAGTATGGATCTCCCAGATTGAAATAACCAGAGGGCTGGTGAAGCTGTAAGAGAGAGTTGCCAGAGTATGAAGGAGGCAGGAGAGAGCAGCAAAGAGGTGCCAAGCGGGACTCGTGAAAAGGTCAAGGTACTTGCAAGACCAACACTCTTCTCCATCCTTCTGAAGGCACCGAGAACAGCACAGCCAGACTGCAGGGCCAGGCTGGCCTGCGCTAGGCTGGGCTGGGCTGGGCTGGGCTGGGCTGGGCTGGGCTGGGCTGGGCTGGGGGAGAGAAGACAAAGCCCACCAGCAAAGCAGGCATCTTAGGCCACCAGGAAGACCTTGCCACAACAGAAAGGAACCTTCCGAGTGAAAAGTGCAAGCCCGGCAGCTCAAAGGCAGCAACTGCATGAGGCACTGAAAACAGTCTCCTCGGGGTTCGGCAGGCCCAAGGGCTGTGTCAACTAACTCTGCCTCCAGGAAGTCTCCGCCTTGGGAAAAATGCACCGCAAGCTGGAGCAGGAGGAGGACACTGCGTGCCTTCCCCAAGCAGAGAAGCCCCAGCTTTTCCAAAGACGCCAACAAGGCAAGCAGGAGAAGCTTGGACTCTCCCTCAAGAGCGCCCCGCAGCCTGGCTCGACATTGCTGGAGGAGCCCGAAGGAAGGGCACGTTGGCCCGGAAGCCGGGCACACTGCCGCCTGCTGCAGGCAGGGCCCCGGCCGCACGCTTGCACGCTGCCAGAAACCAGGCCAGAAAACCCACAAGTCCTCTTTTTGTCTCCGCGCCAGCGAGCCAGGAGCTTCCCTCTACTCCCCAGCGCTGCCACGTTGAAGGGCGGCAGCACCCACTGGACAGCAGGTGCCCACAAGGACTTCTTTGAATGACGGGGACCCCCTCAAAGAGGAGAGCTTTTCTACCCCTTTCTACTCCCTTTACCTTCTCCCCCAGCTTTGTCCTGCAGAAGACAGGCTTGGAGCCGGGCAGCACAGGGATCTTCACCCCAAGGGGCAGCTCCAGCAGCCCAGTACCTCCTCCTGCCACTGGCTGGCTCCTGTTCCCTAGGAGCTAGAGAGAGGGAGACACTCGTGGGCACGCAGGCACTAGCTCCAGAAGCCTCCTGCACGGCACTTGCTAGAAAGCCTCTCGGAAGACTCCCACCAAGGCCAGCGCCAAGAGCGGCCCACTCAAAAGCTGCTCTCTGCTTCCTCGCCCCCTCCCCACAACTCCCAGCCCTTCCTCAACCCACCGCCGCGTCCTTGCGCAGCAACCCCTCCCACCTGCCTAGCCGTAAGCCAGCCTGGGCAGACAGGCACCACTCCCTGCAAACTCTCCCCGGCCCCACCACCTTTGCAGCCTCCCAGCTCCCCGCGCACGTCCCGAGGCCCCAGAGCAGCCCTGCGTCTCCCAGGCTCCCGGGACGAGCCCTCTCCATCGGCCCCTTGCTCACCTCTCCCCTCTTCCCCCCTGCGCTCAGCACTGCGTCCACCTTTCGGACGCCAGCACTCAGACGGTGCTCCATGGCTCCTTCCAAGAGCTCTCCTGGAGCTGCGACCCTGCGCTGGCACCTCTCGCTCCAGAGGCACTCAGCTGCGGCCACCACAGCCCGTCTCCCCGCGAGCGGCTATATAGAGCAGTCGCACATTGTTGCATCATCATGATGCCGCGCCACCGCACTGTTGCATGGTCGTCTTGCCACGCCGCCGCCCGGCCGCCCCGGGGCCCGCCTCCAGGCCCTCGGGACACGCATCATGCGGGCCACCCGCTCTCGCTGACCCTGCTTTCAGCAGGGGGCCTCGACTACCTGCTCACCTGCTGCCCCTTCTTCCTCCTTGTACCTCTTCACCGTGGAATAGCAACACAGGATTCTGGCTGTGATGCCTGTTATTTCACGAAGAATGACAGGAAAGAAAAACTGTTGGTTGGTGGGAGCTGCGCGTAGTAAAATGTAGCTGGAGTAGGTTCAGAATACTTTAACCGGGGAGTATTTTCAACAGCGGCATAAATAATACAGAGCGGAATTAAAAGCAGAGCGCGAATAAACCCAGCTCTCCTAAGGGACGATTCATAATGGCCTCTTTCATATGCACGGTATTTCTTTCTGGGAGGAGAAGCCAGCTGAAAACCACAGAAAACAGCCAGGAAGAGCTCAAAATTCACTGCAATAAATACACCAATTGCAAAGCATGTTCTAGCTTGACCTCACCCATATTTGAAAACAAATACTTAAGAGTGTGCAGTGTGTACAGCGTCGGTTTCTCTTTTTTTGCCTCCTATTCCACACTGCAGCAGCAGAGGAGAGAAAAAAACCTGCTTGAACCTACAGAAAGGAATTTTTTGGACTAAAGAGCACAGCTATTGCCATCTTCCATACCTGCCTCAACTCTGACCTCTAAACCCCAGTGTCCCTCTTCTGCCAGGAACTCAGCCATCTTTTCCAGATGCAGGAGCATGTCCCCACAATCCCCAGGAGACCTGCATCTCTATCAAAAGGCATTTGGAGCTCAAAGATGAACTGGCTGGCACAGGTCTCACCCTGGCCAGCAGCCCGGCCGCTCAGGCGCTCCCTGCAGAAGTCCCCTATCCGCATCCCCTACTCACTCCGATTTGCAGTTAGAGCCGTGGCTCTCTCACGGACCAAGCACAAGGCTAAGCTCGAGGTTGCAGGCATCCTGAGGCGAGAATCTCCCCTGAATGGGGGGCGTCCCACTTTCTGGAAATCTGGAGCGGGAGCGGGACAATGAATGGGCCAGAGAGAGAGAGACAGAAAGGAGTTACCGTGTGCCTTCTGGGAACGCGGCTTCAAACCCCCAATCCAACAGTTACGAAATTAGACAAAGTGCAACGGCTTCCCGGGGAGCAGACTCCCTGCATCCCCTCAGCCTGCCCAGCGGCCTGCTATTAGGGCACTCTTCTCCTTCGTGCTCAAGTCCATCCTCCAAAAGAGGCAAACAGATCTCAGTGGCACTTTCTTTTCCCTTTACTGAACTAACTAACAGGGATCTCCTTTTATTCCTTTTCTCTCTTTGTGAAGAAGGAGATGAGTACCTAACTGCAGAAGATTTGTGCCCGAGACCCTGAATTGCAGGTGTTCAGCTCTGCCACTGAACGGCGGCAGCAGCCTGGATTCATCAGGCTGCTCCCTAATGCAAACAATCCCGACTGCCTGCACCTTGCCCATGCAAGGACATCTTGAAAAAGGAAGTGTTTTCTAGCACGGGAAACAAGGCTTGAACAATCCTCGTCTGCCTGGCCATTTTCCAAGGCAGCTGAAGATGCCCAGGCCCTGAACAGGGCACTTGTACTGAAAGCCCTGGAAGAGTTAACAGAAAAACACACTCCTCCTAGTATTGTAGGAAATGGAAAAATGCTGGGCTGGCTCAGGGGGGCTCGGGGAGTCGGGGTGCCTGGGCCCAGGGGGGTCTGTCTCCGTCTCCTTCCCCTCCCCAGCTCTTGGCTCACTCCCGGGGCTGCCCCGGCTGGGCCCAGCTCCACCTGACCGGGACCCCATCGCACCGGGCTGTTTGGAGCTCACCACCACCAGCACCCCCGGGCAGCCCCAGCCCTCACCTCAGCCGGCCCGCAGCTGGAGCAGAGACTGCGCCTCTCAGGACCACCATGGCCGCCTGGCAGCTGAGGAGGGGGAAAGGACAGCTGCCAGCATGCCCTGGGAACCAACATGGCGGCCTGGCAGCCCCGTGCCCCAGGCCTACAGCTCCCGGCATGCCCTGGGGCGCTCCTTCCTGCTGTCTGACCCTGCGGGGACACCGTCCCCCGGCCCGGCCCCGCCCCCCGCAGGCCCCATGGCCGCCTCCCCGGGGCTGCCCTGAGCCCGGCCCCGGAGCCCCGGGGGAGCAGGGAGGAGGACGAGGAGGAGGACGAGGACGAGGAGGAGGAGGTGGAGGTGGAGGACTTGAGAGGGCCAGAGCGGCAGAGAGGGGTGGGGTAGGGCGGTGGGGTGGCAGGAGAGGGACAGGAGGTGGACAGAGGGACGAGGGACGGACAGAGGGAGGAGGAGAAGGGGGGGAGCTGGGCAGGGAGTGGAGGAAGGAAAAATGGTGGTGAGGAGCCGGCACAGGGCTAGAGCGGTGTCCTGGTTTCATCTGGGACAGAGTTAACTCTCTTCTTAGTAGCTGGTACAGTGCTGTGTTTTGGATTTAGTGTGAGAATGATGTTGGTAACGCTCTGAGGTTTTAGTTGTTGCTAAGTAGCGCTTATCTTAAGCCAAGGACTTTTCAGTCTCCCATGCTCTGCCAGCAAGCAGGTGTGCAAGAAGCTGGGAGGGAGCACGGCCGGGGCAGCTGACCTGAACTAGCCAAAGGGGTATTCCATACCATGGAACGTCATGCCCAGTATATAAACTGGGGGGAGTTGGCTGGGCGGCGCAGATCGTGGCTCGGGAACTAACTGGGCATCGGTCAGCGGTGGTGAGCAATTGCATTGTGCATCACTGGTGGGTTTTTTTGTTTGGTTGGTTTTTTTTTTTTCCCTTCCTTCCCCCCCTTTTTGTTATATTCCTTTTCATTAGTATTATTATATTTCATTACTACTATTGTTAGTCTTATATTTTGCTTTAGTTATTAAACTGTTCTTATCTCAACCCACGAGTTTTACTTTTTTTCCCCTTTCCTCCTCCTCACCCCACTGGGAGGGGAAGGGGGAAGCGGCTGCGTGGTGCTGAGTTGCTGACTGGGGTTAAACCACGACCCATTAGGATCCCATTCTGGGTCCCTTTTAGTAGGTAGGAACTCCTCAGAATCTTCTTGCCTGTTCCTCCTTCCCCCTTCTTCCCTGGCCCTTTCGATCACCGTTCTCTTTTCCTCTGCCGCAAAGAACGTATTTAGCGGAGCCTGTATACCTCCCCAGCTGGGATTGTGTGTTAACATTATAGTTTCTAATAGCTGATGTACTCCCTCAGGGTTTCCCCTATAGGATCCAACAGATTGGTTCCAATTTAACAGGTCGGAGGTAGTGAACGGAACGTGTATAAAAACGGCAGTCCTTCCAGCCTCACCGCCTGTCTCAGGGGAGCCTGTACAACTGGTTGAGCGTGCCCTCTAGTCCGACTGGAAATGGGGCTAAAATTCTCATTGCCCGACTGTAAATTAGGATCGATTGGCGGTTGTCCGGCACTATTTTTGTACGGAGGTGGGGCTGTCGGGACAGTTGCACATCCTCCTGCTCTTCTCCCCCTGCAATCTTTCTATCATCACAGCCTATGCAACAACCGCTCTCCTTTTTCTCAGAAGCTGCAAACATCACTAGGTCAGTCTTTAGCTTACATTTTTTCCTGAATATCAGGTTTTCTGTACAAAGTCATAAAGGCATCAGCATAAGGTACTTCGTCCCATTTCCCTGTCCGACGGCAAAATAACATCAATTGTAATATAGTGTTAGAGTTTACCGATCCATTTTCTGGGCAGACCTCATCGTCGCCCAATTTATAATTCGGCCACCATTGATTACTGTATCTTTTCATTTTATCTTTAGCCATCGGATCTCCCCCAAACTTATGCCAAGTTTTCAAAATAAACCCCACAGAGCTACAGGGAGGAATCGTGGATTGGCTTGATCCCATTTTAACCGAATTACCTATTTGCCGGCTTTGACTCCCTCGGTCAGTGATTACCACTGTGACCCCCTCGGTCAGTATGCGCACTCGGCTCTCACCCCCCTGGTCAATTAAGGCAACCCTTGCCGAGCGTCTACGTGTGACTTTACCCTCGACCTTCTGCGGGAGCAATTGAATTTGTAATTAAATTTATACTCACCAATCAGGGATTCATTCCCCTTTCACCCTGATACAAGTATCTCTGGTCGGCGTTGCACTTTTGAGTCGCTTGTCATCCTGACTTCGGAGAGAATCCGGAGGAGTCCCCGATCAATAGGTCGGTGCGTGCTGGAGCTCTGTCCGGTCTGGTCTGCTGTCGGGGACGGCAAGACAATCCAGCAAGGTATTACGGCGTCCCATCTGGGTCGCCAAATGTTGTCCCAAAAATCAGGATTCTTTTACCCGGTGTGCAAAAAAGCCGATTTAACACACAGGGTCGAGATATTTGTTGGCTTCATCTCTGCCAGAGATGGGTGCTAGGTGGTAACTCCACAAAGCTAGCACACCCGGTTAACACACGGTAAGGCATTTTACACATTTCGAGCAACAGTTATCAGTACTTCTACAGTTTCGCTGAGTTACCCCATTGCTTCTCACAAGCCTCTCCACTTAAAGTCACAGCATCCTCCTTTTTTACTGCGCGTGTTCCGTGAGGAAGGGGTTTCTGTTGGTAGGGGCTCTCCTTGCTGAGGGCGGGGTTTCTATTATGTTAATTAGGCTAGTTCACTCACAGTTCAAGTAGCTTTTTGGTGCCCTTGCGCTCATCTTGGTATTCCTTTACCCGGCTGACCTACGGCGTCATCCTGCCTCTGTTCTCGAGGTCGCGCCTCGTTAACTAAGTCGCATCCTTTGTTTTGTTTCTCGCGTCTCTCCAACAGCAGGACCTGCTCTGACTCTGGCTGTGGGGTTGTCCCTGGGCTGAGCACTCGGGCTCCTGAGCACACTGGGCCATGGCACGGCCCGTGGGCGGTGGGTCTCCGGGTCCCCCCAGGCCTGTCCCCGCTGGGAGATAACCGGCTCCTGTGCCTACAGCACCCCTGAGCCTGGCCTGGCCCTGGTCCTGGTCCTGTCTTGATACCAGCCCTTTCAATGGCATGTAAATAGACCCTTAGTAGTCGCTATTATCTTGTAACTGCTCGATGGTATGTGAAACATTTCTTCATGTAAAAGGACCTTAGTAGTCGTTATCGTTATTTTGTAACTGCCTGAAGTTACTGAAGCATTTGCAGGGAGGGATAGAGCTTCTTTTAACGAGAACTTACCTTAAAGTAACAACCACACGGACATGCTCAGTCAACGAGGGATAGAAGGCTTACTTGACGAAAATAACAACTTAAGGTGAACTTTTGTCTCGGAATGAGGAGGGCACCTCCCCAAACGACCACCGACGACGCCTCGGGACCCCCGCGCACGCGTAGTATACCTCTGCAACATTAGCAATACGTAAATGCAGTAAATAGGAGGGATTGGCGTGACGCGTGCGTAATGAAAAGAGGATGTGTGAAGTGGGTGCATCAAGAGGCGAAGTTTTAGATTTGATTTTGCGCTCGATTTGGGGAACTTCCCCGAGCGTCCGATTCCGCGCTCTATCGAACAAAGCCACGTCTCCTTCCTAAACGTGGCCTTTCCGCCTGCGTTTCGGAAGTCAGGATAAAGAAACGATAACAGGCTGGTCCTTGCCCTGGGCCCCCCCTCGCCCCGGCTGCTCCCAGCCCGCCTCTCGCCCAGCTCTCCTCAGGCCCCTCGGCCTCTGCCCCCTCCGGCCCCGCCCCAGGCCGGCTGTGACTGACAGGCTGCCTCTGCCTCCACTGATTGGCTCAGCCGTGGCCAATGGCGCGGCCTTTGCTGGCGGGCCCAGGCAGCCCAGGCCTCTCCTCACAGAGCCGCCCTGCGCCCGCTGCCCGCCCACCACAGCTCGCTCCTCAGCCGGCCGGGACGCTGGGCCTGCGGAGAGACGGCCTTGGAGAAGGGCCGTTTCACCGGAGCTGTTCTCTCAGCAGCGCAAGGTGTGTGCACAGCTCTGCCGTCCCTCGGTCTGCTCGTGGGGCCTGGGCCTGCTCAGGGAGGGAGGGGAGGGGAGGGGAGGGGAGGGGAGGGGGGGAAGAGGAGGCAACATGGCGGGAGGGGAGGGGACAGGAGGGGAGCTGCCCTGGATTTGCTCTGGAGCAGCAAGTCTTTCCCGAAATGCGGGTCTGTCTGTGCTCCAGCCACAGCCCTGGGCAGGAGAGCTGCGGGACGGGCGCCGCTGGCGTCGGCCAGGCCGGCACCTGGCAGGAGACAGGGCTGTGCCCCCGGTCACACCGCCCATGCTGGCCCAGCACCCAGGGCCTTCCTCAGGCCTCGCCTTCCCCCGGGGCTGAGGAGGAGAGACGCCCTGTCCTGGTGTGGCCCAGGGCATCCTCCTGTGGCCAGGAAGAAGGACAGACGCCCGTCACTCTCCCCACGGGGGCTGACCACTGCCCTTCCCTTCTGTCCCTGGGGCTCCCCCGTGCTGGCAGGCCCCACAGGGCTTCAGGGCCGAGCAAATGCTGGGGCACCAGGGGCTCCTGGGGCTCAGGCGCGGCTGCCCCTTTTCTTCTGCAGATGCAGTTCTTTGCTACCCCCTTCATGGTCAAAACTGTTTCTCCGCGTGGCATGTGGACTGGCCAGATGCCACGTCCCCGTTACTCTGGGAGGACTTCAGGGCAACGAGGAAGTCGCAGCATGCGCACAGGTAGGAGGACAGCGGAAAGGAGCCCTGTCACGGTTTTTCTGCTGTTTCAGATCTGAACGCAGACTTTGCGTGCATCCCAGCACCAAAGTCAGCTTTTCTCCCTCCAAGCTGCGCAGGTTTTTGCCAGCGAGAGCGAGTTGGGCTGAGCTGGTCTTTGGGATAACTTGGTTCCTTCCTTGTTTAATTGCATGCCTACACTTTTCCTTTTTTCACCAATGTCTTCCTTTCTCCCCGCTTCCCCCCGAGTTCCATCCTCTTTCAAAGGTAATTGTGATTTGAGTTTCTAGAGAGATCGTCGAGCAGGTAGACACGGGATGTAAGTATAGGTCTATACCTTCCGAGCTGTAGGCTGAGCTATCTTATCTTTAAAGGCAAGATAGATATGGGCTACGGGTAGAGTTTCTGTTTGCTAATTATTACTTCTTTTGGGGCCCTGTGACAGTGACAGTAAGTTTGTTCGCCTGCAGCTCTGCAGCAGTTAAAACTACCACTGAAACAGTTTTGATGACGGATGCTGTTCTGTGTGTTTCATTTTGGGTACCCATTTCATTGAGCTAGAATTATTTCTTTGCAATTAGGCGACGGGGATCTTCTTGCACCGGTCTTCTCTTTCTGGAGCGCATCCTGACAGCCTTTGTCATCCAGAGCTTTCCCCTCTGTTGCCAAGAAGAGCGATGGTCGCAATGTGGAGTGAATCCTGTGAGTAATGACTTCTTCAGGTCTGATTTTGAAGGTGCAAAGCCTCATTTTAGAGTCCAAAGCCTTCTTTATAGGGTCCAAAGGCTCATTTTCAAGCCCAAACCCTCATTTTTAGCTTCCAAAGCCTCCTTTTCAGGGACCAAAGCCTCATTTTGAGGGACCAGAGCCTCATTTTTAGGACTCAGTCTGCAATTTTGAGGGCCCGAAAGCCTCATTTTGAGCCTCCAAAGCCCCATTTTTAGGGTGCAAAGCCTTAGGTTTTAGTACCAAAGCATCATTTGAGGGCCCAAAACCTAATTTCAGGGTTCAAAGCCTCATTTTCATTTCCAAAGCCCCATTTTTAGGGCCCAAAGCCCCATTTTTAAGGCCCAGACCCTCCTTCAGAGGGTCCAAACCCCGCTTTTACAGCTCGAAGCCTCAACGGTAGTGCCCAAAGCTTTACATTCGGGATCAAAGCTTCATTTCTGGGGGCAATAGAGGAACCAAGAGGTTCCCCGTGTTGTCAGCATCCAAAGCATCTTTGTAGCACCTAACCCATCCGTTTTAGTGCCCAAAGCCTCCTTTTTAGGGCTGAAATCCTCATTTTTAGGGTCCAAACCCTTCTTGTAGGGCCCAGAGCCTCATTTTGAGAGTCCAAAGCTTCAATTCTAGGGTTGAAAGCCTCCTTTTTAGGGTCCAAACCCTCACTTTTAGGGCCCATAGATGCATTTTTAGGGTCCAGTGACTCATTTTCAGGGTTTTAATCTCTCTTTTAGGGTAGTATGCCTCATTTTTAGGTTCTAAACCTTCATTTTTTCGGACCAAAAGCCTCTTTTTAGAGTTCAAAGCTTCATTTATAAGATCCAGATACTCATTTTAAGTCCCAAAGCCTCACTTTGAGTGTCCAAATACTCATTTTAGGGTCCCAACTCTTATTTTAGTTAACAAATCCCCATTTTGAGGGTCCAAAGCTTTATTTGGATGGTCCAAAGCTGTATTTATAAACTCCAGAGCCTCACTTTAAACTCCAAAGCCTCATTTCAGGGTCCACAACCTTGTTTCTTGTTTCTCAACTCAAATGTTGAGGCTCCAAGCCTGATTTTTAGGGCCCAGTGCCTCATTTTCAGGGTCCAAAGAATCATTTTTACAACCCGGCCCTTTATTTTGAGGGTCCTGAAGCCTCATTTCAACGGTCCAAATACCCATTTTAAGGTCCAAACCCTCGTTTTACAGTACAAACCCCACTTTTAGAGCCCCAAGCCTCATTTTTAGGCCCAAACCCTCATATGTAGAGTCCAAAGCCTCATTTGGAGGGTCTAAAGGCTTATTTGTTGTTTCCAAAGACCCATTTTGAGGGTCTGAATACGCACTTTTAGGTCTAAACCCTCATTTTTATGGTCCAAAGTTTTAGGGCACAGAGCTTCATTTTTCAGGTCTGAAGAATAATTTCTAGGATCCAAACCTTAATTTTAAGGCCCAAAGCCTCACGGAAGGGCTCAAAAACCGCAGTTTTGGGGTACCAACCCTCATTTCTAGCATCCAAAGTCTCAGTTTTAAGGTCGAAAACTGATTACAGAGCCCAAGTTCTCTTTTTCAGGGCCCAAAGCCCCATTCTTAAGGCCCAAACCCTCCTTTTGAGGGTCCAAACTCTCGTTTTGAGGGTCCAAAGCCCTCTTTTACAGCTCTAGGTCTCCACTGGAGTGCCCAAAGCCCTATCTTCGGGACCAGAGCTTCGTTTCTTGAGGCCATAGAGGAACCAATAGGTTCCCCTGCTTTGCAGGGTCCAAAGGGTCACATGTAGCATCTCGCCCATCATTTTTAGTGCCCAAAGCCTCATTTTGAGGGCCGAAGTCCTCATTTTCCTGGTCCAAACCTGTCTTTTATTACCCATAGCCTTTTTTTGGGGCCCACAGTTTCATTTTGAGGGTTTAAACCCTCAGTTTTAGGGCAGAAAGCCTCGTTTTCAGGGTCCAAAGCTACATTTATAGTGTCCAAAGCCTCATTTTTCCTTTCCAAAGCCTTAGTTTTGGCTTCCAAAGCCTCATTTTAGGCTCCAGAGCCTCATTTTTGTGGTCCAAAGGCTCTGTTTCAGTTTGCAAGGTCTCCTTTTTAGAGTCCAAAGCCGCATTTTTAGTATCCAAAGCCTCATTTTCAGGGTCCAAAGCGGCATTTTTAGGATCCAGCCAGTCGTTTTGAGGGTCCAAGCCGCATCTTGAGGGTCCAAACCCTCATTTTTATGCTCCAGATCCTCCTTTTAGGCCCAATGCCTCATTTTTAAGTCCCAAAGCCTCATTTGTGGAGTCCAAAGCTTTGATTCTAGCATTGAAAGCCTCCTTTTTAGGTCCCAGAGCCTCACTTTTAGGGTACAAACCTCATTTATAAGTTCCAAACCCCCCTTTTAAGGTCCAAAGACTCATTTCAAGGCCCCAGAGCATCGTTTTTAAGGCCTAAAGTCTGGTTTTGAAGGTCCAAAGCCTCATTTTTAGAGTCCAAAGCCTTATTTATAGGGTCCAAACCTGTCTTTTATTAACAATAGCCTTTTTTTCGGACACCCACTTTAATTTTTAGGGTCTAAACCCTCACTTTTATGGCAGAAAACCTCATTTTAGCCTCCAAAGCCTCCTTTTTATGGTCCAATGTCTCCGCTTCAGTTTGCAAAGTCTCCTTTGTAGAGTCCAAAGCCACATTTTATGTTTCCGAAGCCTCATTTTCATGCTCCAAAGGCTCAGTTCTAGGATCCAGCCGGTCGTTTGGAGGGTCCAAGCCGCATCCTGAGTTTCCAAACCCTCATTTTTATGCTCCCAAACCCCTCTTTTAGGCTCAGAGCTTCACTTTTAGGGTCCAAAGCTTTGATTGGAGAGTTCAACATTTCCTTTTTATGGTCCAAACCCTCATTTTTATGGTTGACGGGTCCCGTGCCCAGCTCCCTGCCTGCTGACACCGCAGGCATCCACGTCCCTCCGCGCCCGGTACAAAGTTCAGCCCAGAACTGGTGAATTCCTGGGTTTGCTGCCGTTACAACCTGGACAGTTGTGCTACTGCTCTGTATTTATTGCTGTGCTCTTATTCAGCAATAAATGGTCGACCCCTGATGCTGTCCATCGGGAGTCTCTCATCTCACGCCCAACCTGTACCCTGCTGGGCCGCTTCAAGCCCTTGCAGGAGGACTGGGGCAATGGGCTTGGGGGGCAGGGGGGTGGTTTCAGTTCCTCGGGGGGCTGGAGGGTGCTGAGCCGGTCCCGCAACAGCCAGCTGGCTGGGTGGGACAGCCACGGGGGCTAGGGTGGGCAGGCTGGGCGGCTGTCTGGGCTGGGGGGGGCCGGTCTCCCGGTGCTCCGTGGAAGACAGGCCGGTTTTCCAGGCACAGGCGGTGGCTGCTGGCGTCGGGTCTGGCTCTCAGGGGTGCTGGGGCACGCAGGATTGCTGTCCGGGCAGGAGGGGCAGCTGCTGGTGTCAGGCCGGGCTCCCGGAGCTGCGGAGAGAGGAGGCTGCTGAGGCTGTGCCGCAGCTCCGGTGCCAGGTGGGTGTGAGGTGCAGGGCAGCACTGGCGCACCGTGGGGTGCGGGCACCCGGCTGCACATGGGAGCCGTGGGTATGGAGAGCTCCGTGCAGAAAACAGCGCACCCTGCACCCCTCGGCTGGGGCTCTGCTCGCTTGCCCATGGCTCGTCTCCTCTCGGCCCTGACCGTCCTGGCCTGCCTGCTCTGCCTGTTACCAGGAAGGACACCTGACCCCGACAGACCGAGGGACCAAAAGCTGGACATGGCACTGCAGGGCCAGGAGAACCTCGTGTTCTCCTTTCTCAGCGTGCCTGGCAGAGAACAGCACTCGGCTCCCCTGCCCGTCCCTGACAAGGGGCCAGCCTCGGCTCTCTGTTCAGTGAGGTGCTCTCCATCCTCTCTTCAGAAAACGTACCAAAGAGATCCGTACCCCTGCACAGACAAAACCCCCGCCTGTGCTGAGAACACGCACGCTGGCAGCGTTGGGGCGCGCGTGGGACAGACTGACTCTCTGTCTCCAAAGCAAGGCCGATGATAGCTGCGAAGGTTCCTCACCACGGTCTGAGTTGCTGGGACACTTTGGCCGAGGTGAACATCTGGAATTTATGGCATCACCTAGCAGGGTGATTCCTGCTGGTAGCTTCACTGGGAGGGAGATGTCACTCTTGCAATTCTCACTGTCTATGGCCATGTCATCCCTTGTTTTTCCTTCCTGACCTTGCTCTGCCTACGTCTGTCGCTGGGTCTGCTCTTGTCGAGGCAGGGTCACTTTTAACTAACGCTTGCAACAGTAAGAAGGGGTTTCTGAAAAGAGTGCTCATGAATTGAGAGGCCAGTTAAAACATCTTACAGCAGAAATCTCAGTAGAGTCTGGTCGGTAACTAACTCGGCACTCCAGAATACCTTACCTCTAAATGCTCCATGGCTAATAGCAGCCATCTAATACAGAAGTTTGGCAAAAAAAACCCTCCCAACAACTCACTGTTTTCTCTTCCTCCACAGACAGATCACACAACACAATACCACCCCAAGCAGCACAGAGCCCAAGACTGCCACGGCGCCTTCTATGCAGTACTTCTGGAAATCTTTAGGATCCGCAGCATTTGAGTTTCTCCTGCCATCCACGCCTGGAGGAACAATTCTGCACGTTGGTGTGTCCTGCGCGCTACTGGTAATCTCACAGGAGGTCTGACATCATTGCCAGGAAATGTTTTCTCACTTTGTTAGCATCTCTGAACCAGTGAACATCCTGGGGCTGCAACATTTCCTTGGTTTCGGTAGAAACAAAGGAACCTCCCAAAGCCGTTGCAAATCAGTGCACTCTGGAGCCTCTTTCTCCTCTCAGCTTTGCTTACACTCTGGGATGGCCGTAATCCAGTTTTCCCAGTGTCATGGGTTTGTTCCCCCTTCTTGGCCACCCTTCACATTTGCACACCATTTCTTTTGCGCTCGCCCACCTTCCCTCTCCGAGGCTTGCTAGTGCTGCTGCATGGAGGCTCTCTCTGACCCTTTGGGACAAGCTGTCCCGCTGACCAGAACTCCTGAGGCCAGATGGAGAGCGCGTGGGGGAGCGCAGCCGTTTGACCAGTCGCTCCTTTGAGCAACATGGACAAAACCCCTCCCTGCGTCAGGGAGTGGCACCCCCAGCTCTCCTCCCCTAGCCCAGCACCCACACCCCGAGGGGACGGAGTCAGGCCCTCTCAGGAGACACCTGAACCTTGCTCTCCCCCTTTGCCTTTTCTCCAGCACGGGCACCGCTTGCACGCCCCCAGTTTTCAGGACTTGTCTCCCACTTATGGCCTCCTGCAAGACTGCTCAGTACCTGGATTCTTTCGAAAAAAATCCATACATCCCAGCGTGGTGGGCTTCCCCAGGGCTGGACAGCACTGCCAAGACTCAGAGAAAGGTAAAGCCTCAGCGTGGCTCAGGCACAGAGGATGCCGAAGGACGGTGCAGGTTCCCTCTAAGCCCGTGCCCGATCCGTCAGTGAACCCCTTTGGACCTCAGCTCACAGGAGGGATCCCGCTCTGTTGTGCCTAGGGCACTCACGGCAAGTTCTGGGATGCAGGTACTGAGGAGGTATGTTCGGTCAAGAGTCACATTTCCCAGCATCTGCTGAGCGTGGTTCAGATGGCCTCGTTCCCAAAATGGCAAAGTTCTGCAATTCCTGTGAGCTGGCTGTGGTGGGAGGTGAGCAGCTCACTGCATCCAGAGAGGGTGACCAGCATCTCTCTGGCACAGTGATGGCGATAACCTCCACACGCCGGAGACGACAGTCGCCCTCAGAGAGCCGTTCCTGGCGTCCTCTAGAACACTTTCTCTGGACTGAGAGTTTCAGGTTTGGCTGCTGACGCCACGTGTGATAGTGGGCACCAGGGGAAGAGCCTGCAGGCACACATACAGCCCTGCGTCTGGGAGTGCACAGGCACTCGGGTCAGCAGCCGGGCCGACTGGGTGATACGGGGTGCTCCGCCCAGGAGGAGGAGCGCGGGGACGAGGTGCTCGTAATGCCCAGCAAGGCAGCCTAGAACGATGTATAAAGCCTTTTCTGCCTGGCTGCTGTACCCTTCAGTCGCAACTGCAGGGAACAGTTGTGAGAAGGATGGCTTTGTGGTCTGTCCTTCGTGTCATCTGACGTGCTCTGAGAAGACCCTCGCAAGTCAGACTCCACGTCGGCCTTAACGGGATCCACTGTATTCGGCCAGCGTGACTTTAGACGTGTTCCAAAGGTGTTCCTCCCCTTTGTGGACAGTCTGCAAAGCTTAACCTCTTTCTTTTACAGGATTATTATTATTTCGTTATACTCTGTTCCATTTTTAATGCCAGCCTGGTTACTAATATCCCATTCCTTCCACTCCCTCTCCCACCCAGCCCCGCTCCCGCTTTCCGCTCATTTATCATCTCCGAGGTCTGGGGTGGGGAGCACTGCTCCAGCCCCGCAGCCTCTGCCACCCCGTCAGCCCTCCTTGACGTGCTCAGCGCTGGACGGCCGTCCTTCCCAGCACCTCCTTCCCTCTCTGCCCAGGCCATCCTGGTTCAGGGCAGCGTCCCAAGCAAGCTCAAGGACAACCCTTCGCACTTCAAGTCTCACCAGCACGTCCCCATTCTGGTGGATGAAAGCCTTGTCGACAGCCCCAGCTGGGAAACCAGGCTGATGCTGGGACAAAGGGGTCCCTCACTGGAGTGCAGGTCTCTGACGGCTTCTCTCACAGATCCAGCGCTGGTCCCAGCTCTGCGCATTACAGCCCGACGGAAACGGCCAAAACAGCCAAGGACTCACTGCTTTTGGCCAAAACATATTTATTATTTATTCTAAGAAGAATCATCTTCTGATGTACAGTATCCCTGTTGGTACTGGTAGCAGGGACACCAGAAGTGGTTAGGCTGAGGCGAGTCCAGAGAAATCCAGGCGTCCAGCGAAGAGGCACTGTCAGTGAGAGAGCAGCTGGGACAAGCGGGCAGAGGTGAGGGGTCTGCGCTCGCGCTCCTGTACAGCTGGGCGAGTTCTGCCGCAAAGGGCCACGGCGATGGGCTGGAGCTGTTGTGGAAAATCTCATTTGCTCGGGCAACCTCACCCTTTCGTCTTCCTTCTCCGGACTCTGCCTTCTCTCTAGCTGGATCTTCGCTTTTCCCGGCAGAGTCAGTATCGGCTTGTCCCAGTGCTTCTTCGTCTCTCTGGGTCCTTCTGTAGAAATGGGTTTCAGAAAAGACTGCTCACTGATACGAGTTAAGAGGCCAGTTAAAAAAATCTTCCAGCAGAAATCTCAGCAGAGTACTGCCAGCAGCTGCCTTGGCGCTCCAGGATACTCTAACTGCAAAGACTTCCTTGCCAGCTGCAGCAATAAACAGCTCTGGGGAAAAGCCAACTCACGGGTCTCTCTTCCTCAGCCGTGCAATGACTACGCAAGATCCCACCATCCCAGACAGCAGCACACCCAAGGCTGCTGCAGTCACTGGGATATAGTACTTGCGCAGCTCCTCAGGACCCGCAGCCTCAGCCTTTTTCCCAGCGTCCACCCCTGGAGGAGAAGAGACAATGCCACACGTTACTGTGCTCTGCGCTACGGATACTCTCACGGTGCGCTTCACGTGCCCAAGAGACTTTTTTGTCAGTGGTTGCTGCTTCTGGCTCTGGTGTCTTAGCACCAGAGGACAAGAAGGATCGCTTAAACTTCTCGGGGAGAAGAGCCTGCGTGCCAGTGAGCAGCTGCACCAGCGCTACCCCTGTCTGTTCCTCCAGGCTGTTCCAATTACCAGGCTGCAGGCCAGGGCTGTGTGCTGGGGACCTGTGGTTCATCCCAGGAGAGCACTGCAGGGATAGAGCAGAAATGCTCCTGTTTTCCCAAGCGGACATCTCCCGAGCACTCCCCTCCAGGACATCCCCGAGGCTGAGAGACGGGATCCAGCCCACGGGCTATTGCCTGGCTACTGCGGTGCCACGGGCTCGTCGCCCCTGGCCCTGATGTGCACGTTGGGGGAAGGCTGGCCCCGGGACGGCGCGGCGCAGAGCCGGGTTGTAGCCCTCAGGTGGCCTCATTCCCAAATGGGCAAAGTTCCTAAATCCCTGGGAACTGGGTGTGGTGGGAGGTGAGCAATCGCTAACTGCGTCCAGAGAGTCTACGGGCGTCTCTCTGGCACGCTGCTGGCAATAACCTCCACACAGCAGAGACGACGGTCGTCCTCAGAGAGCCGCTCCTGGCTTCTTTGACAACCCTCCTCTGCACTCACGCTTCCAGGTTTGGCTGCTGACAGGACGTGCAAGAGCGGGCTCTGGGGAAGTCATTCTGACTGGTGACACCGGCTGACTGCGGGACAGCAATTACCTGGCGTGCCGGTTTCTTGCTTTGCCTCTCTTTCGTCATCTGAGACTGGCACCGCGTGACCGCTTCCCTTCCGAAAGGCCTCCTTCTGCACAGTCTCACGGGCCGTCTCTTTAGAAAGAAAGCGGGACAGTTTAATTAGAAGTAACCGTTCCTCATCAGGAACACGACACCTTCAGAGGGCAATACTCTCCAAACACACTCATAAGCTTAGAAACAAAGCCTGGGCTTTTGGGGGTGCATCTAGTCCCAACAATGTGTCATTCATAGAGAAGAAACGAAGCACGTGACATTAACAGCAATTAGGAAGGTAAATGTCACATGAATAAAATACTGAAAATGAGCGCTTATTCGGTGAAGTCAACAAAGACTGACTACTCACCCTTGGGATGCCAGCTGGGATCCAGCACAGGATCCAGCCGAGGAGCTGGAAAAGCCCTCCCTCTGGCCACGTCTGCAACCAAACACCCACGAGAAGTTACCATCACACGTTCTGATCTACCTCGTCATAACTGAACAGCAGAACATGTAAGGGGTCACGTAACGACGTGGCACACGCACGTGCAGGTCTGTACTCTCACACCTGCAGAGGCGCCTGGCTGACTTTGGATTTTAGCGGGCAGCTCTCAAAGGAAAAAGCCGTGACGTACCCACGCGACCTCCCTGCGGGTCAGCCCTGGAACCCAGCCGGAAGCTGGATAACCATCGCCTGTGTGATAAGTAAAACCCTGAGTTTGTTAATCAAATCTTGCTTGTATAAGACATGTGGAAAGTTTTTTTTTTTTTTGCTGATGTATACCCGCAAGCATTGTGGGAAAATCGCTTGCAAGTGTTGAAACATTCCTTAGTTATCCAAAGACATGTGGGGGTAGGACAGCCAAATATTCGGTAGAAGAAACAACTGAGTAACGGATAAAAGAAAAGGCGATTTCACAAGAACATGAGCGGGACCTAAGTCACCTAGAAGGCAGCTGAGGAAGACTTCGGCCTTCATCCCAGCAACCCCCAGGAGGCAGATTACGACCACCTAGCAACTGCCGGCGCAGGCGCACACACAACGCAAACGATACCAGCCAACACGGAAGCAGGGACTAGAGACTGTATAAGTAAGGGAACCCTTCTCCATTTTGCGCGCGCCGTTGGTAGAGTGGAAACTCCCCGGCCGCCCAGCGCTGTTTTGCTTACTGCTGCTTGCTCAAATAAATTGATTTAAATAATCGGACTGGTTCCATTTCAATTATTGGACCACAAACTTATAACAGCCTGCAGCCACATCTGTAAACGAACACAGGACAGAGCAGCTCCCGTGAAATATTTCAACAGACTTCTTCAGATCTGAAGGACAGCGAATGCAGTTCAAACGTGGGATTACTCCAGAGCACTCCTCTCTCCCTTCCACTCGGAGCATCTTGCAAACATTGACCGGGTGCCTGCAGTGGCCACTAACCAGGCACGGAGCTGTCAGGAGAAAGGACTCCCTGGGGCTCACACCAGCTCTAAACTCAACCCCAGCGTGCCTGCCGCCTTTGAAGCCGGCACTGGAAGCAGCGCAGGGGCGGAGCGGCTGGCAAAGACAGCTTCCCAAGGCAGAGCCCCCCGGGGCACACCACTGAGCTGGACCCGTTCCCTCTCTGCTCTTCTGCGTGCCCGAGCATCAGCCAAGAAAGTAGCAAGCTAAATGTCACCTGAACAGAAAATTAAAATGTAAATGCTCATTTGTTCAAGGGACTGACCTGTGGGGTCGCCCTGAGGCTCACGGACACGCTCAAGTCGAGAAGTCAAGTAGCCGTTGCCTACAGGGACAGCTGTAATCAAGCAGAGATGGAAAATGTTTCCATTGCATGTTGTGATCTGCCTCTTCCTTCGTGAGCTGCAGTGACTGGAAGCGGGGCAGGAACAACATGGCACCCAGACGCAGGCGGAGCTTTCCAAAGCTGCGGAGGGGCCTGGTGACCTCTCGGCTGGGAGCTGGCAGCTTTCAAACTACTGTCTCCAGGCCACCTGCAACACCCCTCAAGGACCAGACGGACAAACGTCGGGCCTGTCAGGGCCTTCTTACCAGGAGACCTCTCAGACACACAAAAGGAAGCCCACGCTAAAGTGGGAGCGTGTAGCGCCAGAGGAGAAAATGATCATTCACGATTCTGGTGGAGAAGCGCCTGCTGGCCACTGGAAGGCCGAACCATCACAACAAAATATTAACGAGTAACAAACCAAACAGTAACAAATACAAAAGGCCAGTACCAAATGAAGACTGAAGACTTACCTCTGCGGTGCCCCCCAGGCTCAGGAACAGGATTCCACCGAGTGGCTTGATCAACACGGACTGCAGGAACCAAACAGGTAACCAAAGACAGGTGAGGAGAGTTGCCATTGCAGGTTGTGATCTGCTTCTTCCTGAGTCACCTGCAGTGACTTGAAGGGGCTGAGGCAATGACACGGGACACATACAAAGGTGTAGGTTCCCACAGCTCAAAAGGAACATGGGTGACCTTTTTGCCGAGACCTAGCAGCTCTTCAGGTGAAGAAATATTCATGGCTTCTCTGTGCAATGCCCCAAGGCACAAAAAGCTCTTGGAAGGCCTTAAGAGGATCTTTGGTAAAACTGCACATGAATAACCTATTAAAACCTAAGTGTTTATTCCCTCAAGCAGGCAGACATTGACAACTTACCTCTGGGACGCCCCCAAGGCTCATAACCAGGATCCAGCTGAGAAGCTCGATAAGCACTGCCAACGCCGTCGTCTGGAATCAAGCACAGATCAGTTTCCACACACACAGAGGAAGCCCACGCTAAAGAGCTGGAGCAAAAAGCGATCGTCCATGCTTCTCGTGGACAAGAGCCTGTGAAAGGCTGCACCAGCGCTACCCCTGCCTGTTCCTGTGGGCTGGGGACCTGCGGTTCATCCAAGGGAGCAGGGCTGCAGGACTGGAGCAGAAACGCTCCTGGTCTCCCGAGTGGACATCTCCTGAGCACAGCCCTCCGGGACGTCCTCGAGGCTGAAAGCCAGGATCCAGCCGGGGAGCGGCAGAGCCCCGGCCTGGGCAGGGCTGCAACCAGCCTGGGAGACGCGCTGCCACGGGCTGTCGCCTGGGCGCTGCTCGCTCACCACCCCCTGCCCAACGTGCACGTTGGGGGCAGGCTGCCTGCGGCAGGGACGTGTGGCACGGAGCCGGGCGGCAGGAGGGCCCCACAGGGACTCAGAGCCGCGTTTCTTACCCCGCACCGCTGCTCCCAGACCCCCTGCTCGCCCAGAAAATGCCTCTGAAGCAGCTGCAGCCCCTCTGCGCCTCCCCATGGGGTGTCTGCCCCCCTTGCCTGCACCACGGTTCCTGCCTGGCTCCCCCAGCCCAGCCCAGCCCAGCTGCTCTCCCGGACGCAGCCCTAGCCCTGTCCCCACTGCTGCCCCGCTGAGGTGCGGTGGATGCCACGACGCGCTGCTCGGGGCTGGGTGCTGGCCCCCTGCCCGCCTACCTGCTCGCTGCGCTCGTCTTGGAGCAGCCTGGGCATCCTGGGCTTGCAGGGCCACCAGAAGAAGGAGGAGGAGGAGGAGGAGGCGAGTGAGAACCACGGCCCCCAACGCTCGCACCATGCTGCTGCTGCTGCTGCCGCTGCTGCTGCTGCCGCCGCCGCCGCCGCTGCCAGAGTGCTGCCCGCAGCTGGCGCGGCACAGCACGTCAAAGCGGGCTCTGTGACCTCACAGCCCCGTCTGGCCACGCCCTCCGCCAGGCCTCCCCAACGTACACCCGTTGCCAGCGAATTACTGCATCTGCACACTATTGCATCTCCTTGTTCTACACGACCGTGGAAGGAGCAGAAGCGGAGAAGGGTGGACCTGTTTTGGGAGGCAGCACTGCCTATGGGAGTGCACAGGCGCTCAGGTCTTGCTTCCCAGAAATCAATCCATATCAAAAGCTCCGGACGAAGACTGCACAAAAAAGCCGATTTCAGGTGCCTTTACTTGCTACTGGTTGTGTCAGGCAGCATTCTACGAAGAAAGTCGCTTTTCCCGCTAGTTTTGCTACAGCTTCGTTACCCTTAAAGACACCGCTTCTTACCTCTGCTCCTCCAATGCAGCCTCACAGCCCAGCAGAATCATCCTGCAGGTGGGAAACCTTCAGCATACAATGACAGGCACGCTACAGGCATACGTCGCTCTCAAAAACCAGACTCTTTCAACCACTCTTCCTCTTGCTTACCAAAGTTCAGAGAGTGTTAGAAAACAACAACAAAAAAGCGGGGTTCTTACTCACATTTTATGGAGCCCATTGTATCAGCTGTTCAACATAAAGTCCAACTCCAGTCTGAACCCCAGAATAAGAAATGCCATCTTAAAATTTCCAGGAAAAGGAAGGGCTTTGAAGTGGCAAGATCAGGAAGCGTTCGTGAAAGCGCCGTCATCACAGACCACCTACCCCGTTACCTAAGTAATGATGTTCTCAGCTAACTTGCAGCCACTAACATCTGGAAAACAGCGCACGGGCTCTTGTTCATTAGCGCCGAGCACGCAGGTTGGAATTGGAGCTGGAAGAAAACCATACACGGTCAGTCTGGTTTCATTCAAGTACCTTAGGACAAGTTGCGTTCACATTTACGAGGAATCACAGCAGGTCCATCCGTCCCTCCAGACCCCAACACCGCTCCTCTGCAGCGTCCCGAGGAGCAGTAAGCGCAGAACAAGAAACCTTCCTTCAAAATAAGGCCCACAGCCTGCTCTTTCAGCAAGTGCATGGAGCAGCAGCTGAGAAGAACCTCTGCTTTAACTACACCTAGCTCTGCCGTCTACATGAGGAGACCAGCTCCTAAATGATCCTTAGCCCTAAAGACACAGATCTTCCCTAGGGCAATGCTAAAGGAAATAGCAGAGCACAGGGACACCGGGTCGTCCAGGTTAAGCTGACGGGGAGAAGGACTAGAAAGAGAAAAGGAAGATGAGGGAAAAGACTGAGGAGCCGAGAGAGAGAGCATGGCCGTTTGCCTCATCAAATGGCGTTCGTTATGCTAACCATATTACCAGGGGTCAGGAGCAGGGGGTGCCTGTCACAAGTGCAACTGTTAATTGCCTTTCTCAAGTACTGGGACGGCAGCAATGCAGGGCCCAAATACCAGGTTAGGCTCGAGGCCACTGCTGTTATCCTGGTTCCCCAGGCAAAACACAATCAGAGACGGATCAATGCCTGCAGCTTCCCTGAAGGGAGTGCAGCAGCTCTTGCCCGTTGCCAAGACACTGGGTGGCTCCAGCCCATACAGCATCGGAGTCAGTACAGACTGTGCTGGCTCCAGCTTCAAAGGCTCGGGTGATGGCCAGGGACTCAGCTCATTGGGCGGAACCTTTTATTTCCTCGTTAACTCTGCTTTTATGTTATGGTTTCAGTGGGAGTCCTTCCTGAACGATCATTTCCCGGGAGGACAGCGCCATGATGGAGGTAAACTGTCCGCTGCTGAACGGCAGGCTTCTGGGCCACCCCTGGGGCAATTCTCGGCCTTCAGGGATAACTTTCAGAATGGGGAGAGGGTATTGTCGTGAAGATTTGGCAACTGGCCCGTGCCGACCGAGGAGAGAGGCGAGGACACAAAGTCTAGAATTACAAGAGTAATTCTCTCTTCGTGCCCATGAGGTGTCCCAGTCAAACTGGGGCAGCCCGAATGCGGTTTTACACAGGGTTCTTGTGCCTTTCAAGCACTCAGGTACAACCTGATTTGACCAATGGCTACTTAACACACACATCTACTGCTGTTTTGCAAAGCAGCCCTAATTCTGTGGCATCATCATCCATCCGCTTCTTTCCTGATGTAGACGTCCCTGGAGTGGGTCTTGCTGCAGTTCTTTATCTGTGATGCCAGAGAAGGGGAGGGTTTCCCAGAGGTATTGGAGGGGCTGGGATGCTGGCATGGTCCAGGGTAGTCCAGGGGTGTCCTTTCTTCTTCAGGCTGGGGGCTGTCCTTCTCCTCCTTCAAATGAGCCGGGGTCCTTTAGTCCTGCTGACTGAACCATGGCTATGCAGTATACAATGGAAACTAGATGTCTCTTCAGCAAGTTGATACGATCTCCTAGTATAGAGACTATTTGGTGCAATAGTTAGGGAATGAGATTTTTCCTGGCAGTCCCTCCTTTTCTTTTGACCATCAGGGCACACTCTGCTATTCCTTCTGGAAGGCATAAGTCGAGGTCGTAAGGTAATGCAACAGTGTAAACACACATCTATAATTACAAAGCAAAACAAGAGAGTGAAGACAGCAACCCAAATCCTTTTAGTTCACAGTCCTCTCCCTAAGTCTGGGAGCCCAGAGGTTAGCCAGCCAAATAGATTGAGGGGAGATCCCTGCCTTACTTCATGTAATATTTTGCAATGAGTCTTTATCTTGTTTCTATCAGTTTCCGTTTTCTGGTCTTGATTTACAGAAAACCCCAGCAGCTCTTCTTCAATAATGCACATCCTCTGTCCTGTCCTTCTAAAAGGTGGTCCGGGGCTAATCAATTCTCTATTACCATTTGTGGTAATCATTGGATTTCTTCCTGTAGGGCTGTCATACTCTCTGCGCTTTCCTTAATGGCTTTTTCTCATTCTCTTGACACATTTGCAATAGCTCTTCCTAGTTTTGCGACCCCTAAGCGTGGGAGAAAAGCTGTTCCAGACAGGTGGAACTTAGTGCCACATTCTATCGGAGGGCTGTAACACTTTTTCCTTTCGCTCTCAGTAGCTAGGGGCTCCAGAGGCTGATCCTGGTTCTAACCTGTGCGGATGGTATTAATGCACTTAGAAGACACTTTTCAGCTCCGGTTGAGGATAACTCCTCGAGTGCCCTTTCTCCACCTCTCTACTATTGCCCTGGTAGTTGTGTCAATGGTAGTATCATCTTCAGATAAGTCTGAATCCTGTAAGTTGTTTCCTGTGAAAGGGTTAGCATGTGCCAGATGTGGTTGTTTAGGTAAACCAGGAAGGTTTGGAACGTGAGTAGATGACTCAGAGCAAGCAGGATCCTATAGGCCCGTAGTGGCAACCGAACTTTTAACATTATCTTTGGTTTGATTGTGGCTTCCTGCAGAATACCAAGTTAATCTGTCCGCGAATATCCACATTGTCTCCGAGTCTGCAGGGCCTGATAAACTCCATCCAGGAAGAACTCTACAGCGTGATGGCTTCTTACACTAGGTTTTATGTAAGGGCTTCTGGACAATCTCCCTTCCACGTTCGGTAAGGTTTTGGAAGAATCTGTGGAGGAATACCGATCGCCTTTAGGCATAGGAAGGCATCTATGGAACGTTGCAGGCATCAGACTCCCCTTTTCATCGGTATGGTCCTAAGGTCTGAATTGTCCCTTTCCATCCATTCTATTAATGTTAAGGCTCTCTTGGCATTTCCAGGTCCCAGCCCCTACAGAGTGAGTAAGGTTGTCAGTAGGTTTGCTCTGCAAGCATCCCCAGGGGTCTCCCTTCAGACTAGTGACAAACCCTTCTTGGCGGAAGGGCGGTATCCTTCCTTTCTTCCGTGAAAATTCCTAACGTAGATGCCCATCCTTGTACCTCGGAGAATTCAATGGGACAGATTCCCAGGAGCGGTGATTTCTGGGAGAGGATGGGCTTCTAGTGCTTATCCAAGGCGGGTTTCTTTGCCTCTGCTGCTGTAGTTTGGACTGTGGCGACGGTCGAATGCTGGAATGAATACGTATCATCCATAGTCCACCACAGGCTTCTAAGCAAGGCTGCCACATTAAAACCTAGGCTTCCAAATCACTATTAACAGGAAAACCAAACAGACACAAGTAGCAAAAATACCTCTCCCTTGGATAGAGAGGACAGCACTGGAATCAGAAGGGTTTCCTGACTCTGGAAACCCAGAAGGCATTTAAAGATCTAAAGCAAGCAGTCGTGGAAGCTCCCTCGTTAGCCCTGCCAGGCTACAACAAGTCTTTTCTATTGTATTTCCATCAACAGAAAGCAATAGCCGGTTGGCCCAGAAACGTCACCAAGCCGTAGCATATTACTGAGCAGAAGTAGGCCTCGTAATTCAAGGCCTGATTTCATGCCCTGGGGCTGTTGCAGCAGCAGCTGTGATGATTGAGAAAGCAAGAACTATTGTCCTGGGGCACCTGCTAACGCTAATGGTTCATTCCTTGCTTTGCAGTCCTCCTCTCCAGAGTTCAAGCAACTGTGGATGTGCCGCCGCTGGGAAGTACATTGCTTCATGGCAATAAACATAAATGGTCCTTGGCTTCTTTGACGGAACTTTCCATAAATGCACCAAGATAGACTCAAACACGCTGAGATGTCCCCCGCCTTCGCTGGCCCTGCAGTGCGGGCAGCCGAGCGCCACACGGCAAAGCCCGCTGCATCTCCCCCAGGCTGTCTTGCCCTGGATGGCTGCTGAGAGGAGGGGACAGCGGGTGGTGACAGCCCGGGGGGTGACAGGAGGGACACCAGGCGGTGACAGGCCTGGGGGTGACAGGCCATCGGGCGGTGATGGGCCCAGGACTGTTGGAGTGCTACCACAGGCCTGGGGGGTGACAGGAGGTGATGCTGGGTGGTGAAGGCCATGGCGGTGACAGGAGGCCAGCACAGGCCCGGGGGTGACGGGAGGGATACCGCAGACCTGGGGGTGTGACAGGACACTGGACAGTGACAGGCGCGGGGGATGACAGGAGGGACACCGGGCAGTGAGAGGCCTGGGGGCTGACAGGACACCTTTTTTTTTTAATTGAGAAACTCAATTCAAATGGACAGAAGCTTTACCATTAGCCCTGTGGGAATTAAGGCGATGCCCAAACGCGGGTCATAAATGGCCCTGTGGGAATTAAGGCGATGCCCAAACGCGGGTCATAAATGAACTCCTTTGGAGATTTCATTCGGAAGAGCAGGTTGAATTCCGGGAACACCACCGGAATTCCACTACACCACCTAACTCCAAGTTTCAGCTGGTGGCTATTATTGCCAAAGACTGCCTTCAATGATTCAGACTGCAGGCCTGTAATTATATACCCCAAAATGCAGCCGGAGGCCCGTGCACACTTGGAAGGCTCACAGTCTCCCAACGACAAAAAAATACCTCAGCCAACTCTTACACAAAAAGAAGCAGAAGGAGCCTATCTCAGGCTCTACCACCGGAGTGGGACTCAAATGTCAATCTGGTGAGCAAAGCGGAAGCAGTAGCCTTAAGCCTGCCATTAGTGAGAGTCCCTGCACTGGCACTAGGTGCCAGCCTCCACCTGACAAAGGTGGCCTGTACGCTAGCAAAACTCCGGATGCCGCCACCACCACTTTGACTGCATTACTGCAAGAGGAACAACAGTCGAACAGGGAAGCAATCCTACAAAGCAGAGCAGCTGTAGATGACTTGTTACTTAGGGCCAACCCCGGGTGTGAACGGAGGGAGGGCTCTGGGTGGCACCCAAGGGCACGCACAGGGCCGTGCTGGGTACCCAAAGGCAGGCAAAGGGCTCGGGCTGGGCACCGAAAGGCATACGGAGGGCTCAGGGCCGCTCCAAAGGGCAAACGGAGGGCCCTAGGAAGCCCAAAGAGAGAAACGGAGGGCCTTGGAGGCACCGCAAGGCAGTTTGGCAGCCCCTCGCTTGCCCCGAAAGGCCCACGCCAGTCCCTAGGGGACATGGAAAGGCAGAGGTGCCTTGAGGAGACGAGAGGAGAAGAGGAGTCCGCTGGGAAAGATGAAAAGCTGAAGGCCGCTCCGTTAGCGGGACACCGAAAGGCCCACCGAGGGCCCTGGGTGGGAACCCAGAGGCCCATCAGGAGCTCCTGAGGGGACGAGAGAATACATGCACAGAACAAGGCGCAGCCTTCAAGAGCACCTACAGATGGGACTCACACGAGGCATGAGTAGAGCTTTGCAGAGCTGGACCACCCTGTCCATAGCCCTGACGCAAAGCTTTCTAAACAAGGCAGAAACATTGACTGCTTTTCTCTTCCCTACTCCAGGTTCCCTGTAAAACTGGGTCTTAGCCTGGCCGAGGCTGTAGGAGGGAGGAAGACGAGGGAAAACACTGCAGGGAAAATGCCCACACCCAGTAGGGCCTGGCGTGAATAAACGTAGGCACAAGCAAGCCCTTGGGAGCAAACTCTTTATTCTCTGCCAGGGGGAGCTGCCCGGGGGCTCTGTGGCCCTGGAGCCGCACACCTCCTCAGGACACCCTCCACAAGGTTCCCAGCTACTGCCCTCTTGATCGACTCGGGCTGCACGGGCTCCTCCAGGAAAAGCTTTAGACGCACTGGTCTGCGCCCTGCTCCTGCCTGGCTAGGGGGCTTTGGACCCGCTGGAGGCACGGCTGCCTTGGGAACTGCGGGCCCGTGGAGGGAGGGTGCCTGCGGTGCTCCCTGGCCTGCGTATACGCAGGGATTCCCACGCGGGCACCGAAGACTTCGCTGCGGCTCCGCAGGTGTAATCCCGGGACTTCGGAAGGCCTTCTCTTGGCCGGCGAGCATCTTGCTCAGCGCCGCGGAGGAGAGATGGGAGGAGAGGACGTGAGCTCTCCTCTTTGAGTTGTCCCGCTTCCTCTGAAGGCGTGACTATTGCAGGCAGGCTGAGAGGCGGCAGGACCTTCCTTGCTTGAAGCTTCTCGGATTTTGGCTCGGACTTCCTTCCTGCCTCTGACTTCTTTGTCAGGCTCTCCACAACTTCAAGGACGATGGTTTTGGCATACTCGAGCAATTCAGCATCCAGCTGCTCAGCTCTGGAGACGGCTTTTTGGATGCTCTCCTGGGCAATCTCGCGACTCACTCGTGAGACATCAGCAGCCTTTTGCTGGGCTTGCAACACGGGCAACTTGGCTCTCTTGCTTGCTTCTGGCGTCTGCCCTTCCGATGCTCTGGCTGCTCCTTGTCCTTCTGTCACGCCCGGAAGCTTCAGGGTCTCCGAAAACTGACAGCAAAAGTTCTTGTCAGAATCGAGCCGGTGCCATTTGGCTTAGAGCAAAGGGCACTGTAGCCCCCCTGGACCTCAGCAGGGTGAACCAGGTGCCGCGGGCCCTCAACTGGAAGCTAGTGGCTGCCTGGGTACCGCTGATCGTGGCCGGAGGACTGGCCCCAGGGCACAGCGGGCCCCCGCAGGGGCTGCTACTTCCAACGCGCTGGTTGGCTCCTGACTGCCACGGCAGAAGGAGCTTAACCCTTCACCCTGGCAGAGATACCACCCCACACTATCCGCAAACGCTTCCCAAGAGGCTCTTGCAGGGAATGGAGCCGGGCAATGTTTCAAGGGCCCCCCCCAAATGAGAACTGGGCAACAGCAGGCACTCCCCTGAGCTAATCAAGACCTCCTGCAAGACAAAACCACCCCACGAACGGCCAAGCACCACAATGACGGCACTCTCAGGTTCAGGAACACTGCATCTTTGGATGCAGAAGTCTTTGGATGAAAACCAGAGTTTTTCAACCAGACGCGAAAGCAGCACCATGGACCGTGCGGCCATTTAGTGCACGCAGCTCGCAGGTTCGCGCTAGATGTGCGAGTCCGTGCGCAGAAGCGGCCACTGAGAGTGCCCAGGCACGCTTTTGCGTCAGAAAGGGCTAGAGCCTCGTGTCCGAGAGACACCAGCCAGGCACCACCTCCTCAGCACCCAAGCACCGCTCGCAAGCCCCGAGCGGCTCTGTGCGTGGCAGCACCCTCTCCCGAGGCCCGCGTACCAACACGCTGCCGCACAGCGGAGGCGGCCCCAGCATCCACCCGCCTCCTACTCACCGGCCTCCCTTCCACAGCGGACTTTTTGGAGCTGCTCTGGCTGCCTGGCTCTCTCCTCTTTCCCACCTGCTGCTGCTGCTGCTGCTGTTGGCACTTGGCCTGCGGGAGGAGGCGTTGCTCTTTTTCAAGAGCCTCCGGTCTTTCACTCCGCTCCTTGATCCCACTCAGATGCCTGTCAAGAGAAAGGCAGGCAGCTGAGAAGGGGACGCTCTGTCCAGCTTGCCCAGGCCATTTTCCGCTCGGCCACTCCCATCGTCCTGCTCTGGGCTGCTTTGCTCCAGTACTCCCCACAGCACCTTCCAGCTGCCTGTCCGAGGCTCCAAACAGAGACCGGCACCGGCTCCTTCCACCGCTGGGCATTGTTTCTTTACTGGAACATGAGGCTCCAGGACTTCTCTCAGGGACCACGGGCCCCCTTGAAGAGCAAGCGTTACTTGCCCTTTTCTTACCTCGGCCTCCTCTTCCCCTCTCCACCCGGCAAAGTCTTTCTTTGCTCCGGCAGCAGCCGCTCTCGCAGGCGAGAAACGTCACTCCCTCCCGGCAGTCTGGAGGCATCCTCTGCTTTGGCCAGCTCTTGCTGAAGCTTTTGCTGAAAGGTGACACCAGGTTGGGGCTTGCTGTTGCCTGCACAAGCGCTCAGGCCCCTGCGTGCTGAGGTGTCCCGCGGGCCCAGCACAGCGCTCTGCTTCAGCCACGTGACGAGGGCAGAAGAGAAATGCTTCCCTCGCGACTCTGCGAGCCTGCACGTGACTTTCCTGCCCATGCCCACCCCTGCACCCTGTGCTAGCTCAGCTCGCAGCCCGGTACTCCTTGCCCTGCCATAACGCCCGGCCCGGTGGCACAGCCCTCACCTCTTCGGCATCGACCGCCTCCCCTCCCCGACACGCCGCAAGTAAAGCCCCAGCCCTCGCCACCGTGTCGCTCACCGGTGTCCACCAAGGCTCCGCTTTGCCTACCTCCTCTCGCAGGAACATTTTCTCTGCCTCCAGCTTGAGCGTGGTCAGATACTGCCTGTACTCATTGAACTCCTTCAGAGTGCAAACCACCTATGGAGAGACGAGGGCAGAAATCCCCCAACAACTCTCAACACACCTACGCAGACTGCCTGCCCCAAAACAGCCCAAACCCAGCGGCAGGGGAGCTGCTCCTCTGCACACCCTCCCCTCCCCTCCCCTCCCCTCCCCACTGGTGGGGCCCCTGACTCCCCCCCAGACAGGGCTGAGCGGTGCTCCTCGCCCCAGCACCAGGCCCTGCACCGCCTGCCTCCTCACCGCTCAGGCAGCGCAGGGCAGCCTGAGAAGAGCACGAGTGGCAATTGCCAGAGGGACGCTGGCGCTCCTTCTGCTCCCAGGGAAACCAGCCCCACAGCCCTGTGCCCTCCGCCAGCAACAGGCGGCTGCACCAAGCGCTCTGGGAACCCCGCTTGATGAGGACTCTTTTTCCTCAGCCCCACGTCCAAACCTACTTTGCCCTCACTGCTGACGTAACCCTCTCTCTTCAGCCTCCGCAGGTTGTCCTTGCGTTTGTGGTAGGCCCGCAGGTGCGGGTCATGCAGGCTGTTGTATTCCGTGCTCAGGAGGCGGCAGTATGGATCTCCCAGATTGAAATAACCAGAGGGCTGGTGAAGCTGTAAGAGAGAGTTGCCAGAGTATGAAGGAGGCAGGAGAGAGCAGCAAAGAGGTGCCAAGCGGGACTCGTGAAAAGGTCAAGGTACTTGCAAGACCAACACTCTTCTCCATCCTTCTGAAGGCACCGAGAACAGCACAGCCAGACTGCAGGGCCAGGCTGGCCTGCGCTAGGCTGGGCTGGGCTGGGCTGGGCTGGGCTGGCTGGGCTGGGGGAGAGAAGACAAAGCCCACCAGCAAAGCAGGCCTCTTAGGCCACCAGGAAGACCTTGCCACAACAGAAAGGAACCTTCCGAGTGAAAAGTGCAAGCCCGGCAGCTCAAAGGCAGCAACTGCATGAGGCACTGAAAACAGTCTCCTCGGGGTTCGGCAGGCCCAAGGGCTGTGTCAACTAACTCTGCCTCCAGGAAGTCTCCGCCTTGGGAAAAATGCACCGCAAGCTGGAGCAGGAGGAGGACACTGCGTGCCTTCCCCAAGCAGAGAAGCCCCAGCTTTTCCAAAGACGCCAACAAGGCAAGCAGGAGAAGCTTGGACTCTCCCTCAAGAGCGCCCCGCAGCCTGGCTCGACATTGCTGGAGGAGCCCGAAGGAAGGGCACGTTGGCCCGGAAGCCGGGCACACTGCCGCCTGCTGCAGGCAGGGCCCCGGCCGCACGCTTGCACGCTGCCAGAAACCAGGCCAGAAAACCCACAAGTCCTCTTTTTGTCTCCGCGCCAGCGAGCCAGGAGCTTCCCTCTACTCCCCAGCGCTGCCACGTTGAAGGGCGGCAGCACCCACTGGACAGCAGGTGCCCACAAGGACTTCTTTGAATGACGGGGACCCCCTCAAAGAGGAGAGCTTTTCTACCCCTTTCTACTCCCTTTACCTTCTCCCCCAGCTTTGTCCTGCAGAAGACAGGCTTGGAGCCGGGCAGCACAGGGATCTTCACCCCAAGGGGCAGCTCCAGCAGCCCAGTACCTCCTCCTGCCACTGGCTGGCTCCTGTTCCCTAGGAGCTAGAGAGAGGGAGACACTCGTGGGCACGCAGGCACTAGCTCCAGAAGCCTCCTGCACGGCACTTGCTAGAAAGCCTCTCGGAAGACTCCCACCAAGGCCAGCGCCAAGAGCGGCCCACTCAAAAGCTGCTCTCTGCTTCCTCGCCCCCTCCCCACAACTCCCAGCCCTTCCTCAACCCACCGCCGCGTCCTTGCGCAGCAACCCCTCCCACCTGCCTAGCCGTAAGCCAGCCTGGGCAGACAGGCACCACTCCCTGCAAACTCTCCCCGGCCCCACCACCTTTGCAGCCCTCCCAGCTCCCCGCGCACGTCCCGAGGCCCCAGAGCAGCCCTGCGTCTCCCAGGCTCCCGGGACGAGCCCTCTCCATCGGCCCCTTGCTCACCTCTCCCCTCTTCCCCCCTGCGCTCAGCACTGCGTCCACCTTTCGGACGCCAGCACTCAGACGGTGCTCCATGGCTCCTTCCAAGAGCTCTCCTGGAGCTGCGACCCTGCGCTGGCACCTCTCGCTCCAGAGGCACTCAGCTGCGGCCACCACAGCCCGTCTCCCCGCGAGCGGCTATATAGAGCAGTCGCACATTGTTGCATCATCATGATGCCGCGCCACCGCACTGTTGCATGGTCGTCTTGCCACGCCGCCGCCCGGCCGCCCCGGGGCCCGCCTCCAGGCCCCTCGGGACACGCATCATGCGGGCCACCCGCTCTCGCTGACCCTGCTTTCAGCAGGGGGCCTCGACTACCTGCTCACCTGCTGCCCCTTCTTCCTCCTTGTACCTCTTCACCGTGGAATAGCAACACAGGATTCTGGCTGTGATGCCTGTTATTTCACGAAGAATGACAGGAAAGAAAAACTGTTGGTTGGTGGGAGCTGCGCGTAGTAAAATGTAGCTGGAGTAGGTTCAGAATACTTTAACCGGGGAGTATTTTCAACAGCGGCATAAATAATACAGAGCGGAATTAAAAGCAGAGCGCGAATAAACCCAGCTCTCCTAAGGGAAGATTCATAATGGCCTCTTTCATATGCACGGTATTTCTTTCTGGGGAGGAGAAGCCAGCTGAAAACCACAGAAAACAGCCAGGAAGAGCTCAAAATTCACTGCAATAAATACACCAATTGCAAAGCATGTTCTAGCTTGACCTCACCCATATTTGAAAACAAATACTTAAGAGTGTGCAGTGTGTACAGCGTCGGTTTCTCTTTTTTTGCCTCCTATTCCACACTGCAGCAGCAGAGGAGAGAAAAAAACCTGCTTGAACCTACAGAAAGGAATTTTTTGGACTAAAGAGCACAGCTATTGCCATCTTCCATACCTGCCTCAACTCTGACCTCTAAACCCCAGTGTCCCTCTTCTGCCAGGAACTCAGCCATCTTTTCCAGATGCAGGAGCATGTCCCCACAATCCCCAGGAGACCTGCATCTCTATCAAAAGGCATTTGGAGCTCAAAGATGAACTGGCTGGCACAGGTCTCACCCTGGCCAGCAGCCCGGCCGCTCAGGCGCTCCCTGCAGAAGTCCCCTATCCGCATCCCCTACTCACTCCGATTTGCAGTTAGAGCCGTGGCTCTCTCACGGACCAAGCACAAGGCTAAGCTCGAGGTTGCAGGCATCCTGAGGCGAGAATCTCCCCTGAATGGGGGGCGTCCCACTTTCTGGAAATCTGGAGCGGGAGCGGGACAATGAATGGGCCAGAGAGAGAGAGACAGAAAGGAGTTACCGTGTGCCTTCTGGGAACGCGGCTTCAAACCCCCAATCCAACAGTTACGAAATTAGACAAAGTGCAACGGCTTCCCGGGGAGCAGACTCCCTGCATCCCCTCAGCCTGCCCAGCGGCCTGCTATTAGGGCACTCTTCTCCTTCGTGCTCAAGTCCATCCTCCAAAAGAGGCAAACAGATCTCAGTGGCACTTTCTTTTCCCTTTACTGAACTAACTAACAGGGATCTCCTTTTATTCCTTTTCTCTCTTTGTGAAGAAGGAGATGAGTACCTAACTGCAGAAGATTTGTGCCCGAGACCCTGAATTGCAGGTGTTCAGCTCTGCCACTGAACGGCGGCAGCAGCCTGGATTCATCAGGCTGCTCCCTAATGCAAACAATCCCGACTGCCTGCACCTTGCCCATGCAAGGACATCTTGAAAAAGGAAGTGTTTTCTAGCACGGGAAACAAGGCTTGAACAATCCTCGTCTGCCTGGCCATTTTCCAAGGCAGCTGAAGATGCCCAGGCCCTGAACAGGGCACTTGTACTGAAAGCCCTGGAAGAGTTAACAGAAAAACACACTCCTCCTAGTATTGTAGGAAATGGAAAAATGCTGGGCTGGCTCAGGGGGGCTCGGGGAGTCGGGGTGCCTGGGCCCAGGGGGGTCTGTCTCCGTCTCCTTCCCCTCCCCAGCTCTTGGCTCACTCCCGGGGCTGCCCCGGCTGGGCCCAGCTCCACCTGACCGGGACCCCATCGCACCGGGCTGTTTGGAGCTCACCACCACCAGCACCCCCGGGCAGCCCCAGCCCTCACCTCAGCCGGCCCGCAGCTGGAGCAGAGACTGCGCCTCTCAGGACCACCATGGCCGCCTGGCAGCTGAGGAGGGGGAAAGGACAGCTGCCAGCATGCCCTGGGAACCAACATGGCGGCCTGGCAGCCCCGTGCCCCAGGCCTACAGCTCCCGGCATGCCCTGGGGCGCTCCTTCCTGCTGTCTGACCCTGCGGGGACACCGTCCCCCGGCCCGGCCCCGCCCCCCCGCAGGCCCCATGGCCGCCTCCCCGGGGCTGCCCTGAGCCCGGCCCCGGAGCCCCGGGGGAGCAGGGAGGAGGACGAGGAGGAGGACGAGGAGGAGGAGGTGGAGGTGGAGGACTTGAGAGGGCCAGAGCGGCAGAGAGGGGTGGGGTAGGGCGGTGGGGTGGCAGGAGAGGGACAGGAGGTGGACAGAGGGACGAGGGACGGACAGAGGGAGGAGGAGAAGGGGGGGGGAGCTGGGCAGGGAGTGGAGGAAGGAAAAATGGTGGTGAGGAGCCGGCACAGGGCTAGAGCGGGAAAGAGATGGAGGGGAAGGGGACAGCGGGGTGCAGGAAGACAAAGAGTGCTAAGCAATGGCTACTTAACACACACATCTACTGCTGTTTTGCAAAGCAGCCCTAATTCTGTGGCATCATCATCCATCCGCTTCTTTCCTGATGTAGACGTCCCTGGAGTGGGTCTTGCTGCAGTTCTTTATCTGTGATGCCAGAGAAGGGGAGGGTTTCCCAGAGGTATTGGAGGGGCTGGGATGCTGGCATGGTCCAGGGTAGTCCAGGGGTGTCCTTTCTTCTTCAGGCTGGGGGCTGTCCTTCTCCTCCTTCAAATGAGCCGGGGTCCTTTAGTCCTGCTGACTGAACCATGGCTATGCAGTATACAATGGAAACTAGATGTCTCTTCAGCAAGTTGATACGATCTCCTAGTATAGAGACTATTTGGTGCAATAGTTAGGGAATGAGATTTTTCCTGGCAGTCCCTCCTTTTCTTTTGACCATCAGGGGCACACTCTACTATTCCTTCTGGAAGGCATAAGTCGAGGTCGTAAGGTAATGCAACAGTGTAAACACACATCTATAATTACAAAGCAAAACAAGAGAGTGAAGACAGCAACCCAAATCCTTTTAGTTCACAGTCCTCTCCCTAAGTCTGGGAGCCCAGAGGTTAGCCAGCCAAATAGATTGAGGGGAGATCCCTGCCTTACTTCATGTAATATTTTGCAATGAGTCTTTATCTTGTTTCTATCAGTTTCCGTTTTCTGGTCTTGATTTACAGAAAACCCCAGCAGCTCTTCTTCAATAATGCACATCCTCTGTCCTGTCCTTCTAAAAGGTGGTCCGGGGCTAATCAATTCTCTGTTACCATTTGTGGTAATCATTGGATTTCTTCCTGTAGGGCTGTCATACTCTCTGCGCTTTCCTTAATGGCTTTTTCTCATTCTCTTGACACATTTGCAATAGCTCTTTCTAGTTTTGTGACCCCTAAGCGTGGGAGAAAAGCTGTTCCAGACAGGTGGAACTTAGTGCCACATTCTATCGGAGGGCTGTAACACTTTTTCCTTTCGCTCTCAGTAGCTAGGGGCTCCAGAGGCTGATCCTGGTTCTAACCTGTGCGGATGGTATTAATGCACTTAGAAGACACTTTTCAGCTCCGGTTGAGGATAACTCCTCGAGTGCCCTTTCTCCACCTCTCTACTATTGCCCTGGTAGTTGTGTCAATGGGTAGTATCATCTTCAGATAAGTCTGAATCCTGTAAGTTGTTTCCTGTGAAAGGGTTAGCATGTGCCAGATGTGGTTGTTTAGGTAAACCAGGAAGGTTTGGAACGTGAGTAGATGACTCAGAGCAAGCAGGATCCTATAGGCCCGTAGTGGCAACCGAACTTTTAACATTATCTTTGGTTTGATTGTGGCTTCCTGCAGAATACCAAGTTAATCTGTCCGCGAATATCCACATTGTCTCCGAGTCTGCAGGGCCTGATAAACTCCATCCAGGAAGAACTCTACAGCGTGATGGCTTCTTACACTAGGTTTTATGTAAGGGCTTCTGGACAATCTCCCTTCCACGTTCGGTAAGGTTTTGGAAGAATCTGTGGAGGAATACCGATCGCCTTTAGGCATAGGAAGGCATCTATGGAACGTTGCAGGCATCAGACTCCCCTTTTCATCGGTATGGTCCTAAGGTCTGAATTGTCCCTTTCCATCCATTCTATTAATGTTAAGGCTCTCTTGGCATTTCCAGGTCCCAGCCCCTACAGAGTGAGTAAGGTTGTCAGTAGGTTTGCTCTGCAAGCATCCCCAGGGGTCTCCCTTCAGACTAGTGACAAACCCTTCTTGGCGGAAGGGCGGTATCCTTCCTTTCTTCCGTGAAAATTCCTAACGTAGATGCCCATCCTTGTACCTCGGAGAATTCAATGGGACAGATTCCCAGGAGCGGTGATTTCTGGGAGAGGATGGGCTTCTAGTGCTTATCCAAGGCGGGTTTCTTTGCCTCTGCTGCTGTAGTTTGGACTGTGGCGACGGTCGAATGCTGGAATGAATACGTATCATCCATAGTCCACCACAGGCTTCTAAGCAAGGCTGCCACATTAAAACCTAGGCTTCCAAATCACTATTAACAGGAAAACCAAACAGACACAAGTAGCAAAAATACCTCTCCCTTGGATAGAGAGGACAGCACTGGAATCAGAAGGGTTTCCTGACTCTGGAAACCCAGAAGGCATTTAAAGATCTAAAGCAAGCAGTCGTGGAAGCTCCCTCGTTAGCCCTGCCAGGCTACAACAAGTCTTTTCTATTCTATTTCCATCAACAGAAAGCAATAGCCGGTTGGCCCAGAAACGTCACCAAGCCGTAGCATATTACTGAGCAGAAGTAGGCCTCGTAATTCAAGGCCTGATTTCATGCCCTGGGGCTGTTGCAGCAGCAGCTGTGATGATTGAGAAAGCAAGAACTATTGTCCTGGGGCACCTGCTAACGCTAATGGTTCATTCCTTGCTTTGCAGTCCTCCTCTCCAGAGTTCAAGCAACTGTGGATGTGCCGCCGCTGGGAAGTACATTGCTTCATGGCAATAAACATAAATGGTCCTTGGCTTCTTTGACGGAACTTTCCATAAATGCACCAAGATAGACTCAAACACGCTGAGATGTCCCCCGCCTTCGCTGGCCCTGCAGTGCGGGCAGCCGAGCGCCACACGGCAAAGCCCGCTGCATCTCCCCCAGGCTGTCTTGCCCTGGCTGGCTGCTGAGAGGAGGGGACAGCGGGTGGTGACAGCCCGGGGGGTGACAGGAGGGACACCAGGCGGTGACAGGCCTGGGGGGTGAACGGCCATCGGGTGGTGATGGGCCCAGGACTGTTGGGAGTGCTACCACAGGCCTGGGGGGTGACAGGAGGTGATGCTGGGTGGTGAAGGCCATGGCGGTGACAGGAGGGCCAGCACAGGCCCGGGGGGTGACGGGAGGGATACCGCAGACCTGGGGGTGTGACAGGACACTGGACAGTGACAGGCGCGGGGGATGACAGGAGGGACACCGGGCAGTGAGAGGCCTGGGGGCTGACAGGACACCTTTTTTTTTTAATTGAGAAACTCAATTCAAATGGACAGAAGCTTTACCATTAGCCCTGTGGGAATTAAGGCGATGCCCAAACGCGGGTCATAAATGGCCCTGTGGGAATTAAGGCGATGCCCAAACGCGGGTCATAAATGAACTCCTTTGGAGATTTCATTCGGAAGAGCAGGTTGAATTCCGGGAACACCACCGGAATTCCACTACACCACCTAACTCCAAGTTTCAGCTGGTGGCTATTATTGCCAAAGACTGCCTTCAATGATTCAGACTGCAGGCCTGTAATTATATACCCCAAAATGCAGCCGGAGGCCCGTGCACACTTGGAAGGCTCACAGTCTCCCAACGACAAAAAAATACCTCAGCCAACTCTTACACAAAAAGAAGCAGAAGGAGCCTATCTCAGGCTCTACCACCGGAGTGGGACTCAAATGTCAATCTGGTGAGCAAAGCGGAAGCAGTAGCCTTAAGCCTGCCATTAGTGAGAGTCCCTGCACTGGCACTAGGTGCCAGCCTCCACCTGACAAAGGTGGCCTGTACGCTAGCAAAACTCCGGATGCCGCCACCACCACTTTGACTGCATTACTGCAAGAGGAACAACAGTCGAACAGGGAAGCAATCCTACAAAGCAGAGCAGCTGTAGATGACTTGTTACTTAGGGCCAACCCCGGGTGTGAACGGAGGGAGGGCTCTGGGTGGCACCCAAGGGCACGCACAGGGCCGTGCTGGGTACCCAAAGGCAGGCAAAGGGCTCGGGCTGGGCACCGAAAGGCATACGGAGGGCTCAGGGCCGCTCCAAAGGGCAAACGGAGGGCCCTAGGAAGCCCAAAGAGAGAAACGGAGGGCCTTGGGAGGCACCGCAAGGCAGTTTGGCAGCCCCTCGCTTGCCCCGAAAGGCCCACGCCAGTCCCTAGGGGACATGGAAAGGCAGAGGTGCCTTGAGGAGACGAGAGGAGAAGAGGAGTCCGCTGGGAAAGATGAAAAGCTGAAGGCCGCTCCGTTAGCGGGACACCGAAAGGCCCACCGAGGGCCCTGGGTGGGAACCCAGAGGCCCATCAGGAGCTCCTGAGGGGACGAGAGAATACATGCACAGAACAAGGCGCAGCCTTCAAGAGCACCTACAGATGGGACTCACACGAGGCATGAGTAGAGCTTTGCAGAGCTGGACCACCCTGTCCCATAGCCCTGACGCAAAGCTTTCTAAACAAGGCAGAAACATTGACTGCTTTTCTCTTCCCTACTCCAGGTTCCCTGTAAAACTGGGTCTTAGCCTGGCCGAGGCTGTAGGAGGGAGGAAGACGAGGGAAAACACTGCAGGGAAAATGCCCACACCCAGTAGGGCCTGGCGTGAATAAACGTAGGCACAAGCAAGCCCTTGGGAGCAAACTCTTTATTCTCTGCCAGGGGGAGCTGCCCGGGGGCTCTGTGGCCCTGGAGCCGCACACCTCCTCAGGACACCCTCCACAAGGTTCCCAGCTACTGCCCTCTTGATCGACTCGGGCTGCACGGGCTCCTCCAGGAAAAGCTTTAGACGCACTGGTCTGCGCCCTGCTCCTGCCTGGCTAGGGGGCTTTGGACCCGCTGGAGGCACGGGCTGCCTTGGGAACTGCGGGCCCGTGGAGGGGAGGGTGCCTGCGGTGCTCCCTGGCCTGCGTATACGCAGGGATTCCCACGCGGGCACCGAAGACTTCGCTGCGGCTCCGCAGGTGTAATCCCGGGACTTCGGAAGGCCTTCTCTTGGCCGGCGAGCATCTTGCTCAGCGCCGCGGAGGAGAGATGGGAGGAGAGGACGTGAGCTCTCCTCTTTGAGTTGTCCCGCTTCCTCTGAAGGCGTGACTATTGCAGGCAGGCTGAGAGGCGGCAGGACCTTCCTTGCTTGAAGCTTCTCGGATTTTGGCTCGGACTTCCTTCCTGCCTCTGACTTCTTCGTCAGGCTCTCCACAACTTCAAGGACGATGGTTTTGGCATACTCGAGCAATTCAGCATCCAGCTGCTCAGCTCTGGAGACGGCTTTTTGGATGCTCTCCTGGGCAATCTCGCGACTCACTCGTGAGACATCAGCAGCCTTTTGCTGGGCTTGCAACACGGGCAACTTGGCTCTCTTGCTTGCTTCTGGCGTCTGCCCTTCCGATGCTCTGGCTGCTCCTTGTCCTTCTGTCACGCCCGGAAGCTTCAGGGTCTCCGAAAACTGACAGCAAAAGTTCTTGTCAGAATCGAGCCGGTGCCATTTGGCTTAGAGCAAAGGGCACTGTAGCCCCCCTGGACCTCAGCAGGGTGAACCAGGTGCCGCGGGCCCTCAACTGGAAGCTAGTGGCTGCCTGGGTACCGCTGATCGTGGCCGGAGGACTGGCCCCAGGGCACAGCGGGCCCCCGCAGGGGCTGCTACTTCCAACGCGCTGGTTGGCTCCTGACTGCCACGGCAGAAGGAGCTTAACCCTTCACCCTGGCAGAGATACCACCCCACACTATCCGCAAACGCTTCCCAAGAGGCTCTTGCAGGGAATGGAGCCGGGCAATGTTTCAAGGGCCCCCCCAAATGAGAACTGGGCAACAGCAGGCACTCCCCTGAGCTAATCAAGACCTCCTGCAAGACAAAACCACCCCACGAACGGCCAAGCACACCGGCACTCTCAGGTTCAGGAACACTGCATCTTTGGATGCAGAAGTCTTTGGATGAAAACCAGAGTTTTTCAACCAGACGCGAAAGCAGCACCATGGACCGTGCGGCCATTTAGTGCACGCAGCTCGCAGGTTCGCGCTAGATGTGCGAGTCCGTGCGCAGAAGCGGCCACTGAGAGTGCCCAGGCACGCTTTTGCGTCAGAAAGGGCTAGAGCCTCGTGTCCGAGAGACACCAGCCAGGCACCACCTCCTCAGCACCCAAGCACCGCTCGCAAGCCCCGAGCGGCTCTGTGCGTGGCAGCACCCTCTCCTGAGGCCCGCGTACCAACACGCTGCCGCACAGCGGAGGCGGCCCCAGCATCCACCCGCCTCCTACTCACCGGCCTCCCTTCCACAGCGGACTTTTTGGAGCTGCTCTGGCTGCCTGGCTCTCTCCTCTTTCCCACCTGCTGCTGCTGCTGCTGCTGTTGGCACTTGGCCTGCGGGAGGAGGCGTTGCTCTTTTTCAAGAGCCTCCGGTCTTTCACTCCGCTCCTTGATCCCACTCAGATGCCTGTCAAGAGAAAGGCAGGCAGCTGAGAAGGGGACGCTCTGTCCAGCTTGCCCAGGCCATTTTCCGCTCGGCCACTCCCATCGTCCTGCTCTGGGCTGCTTTGCTCCAGTACTCCCCACAGCACCTTCCAGCTGCCTGTCCGAGGCTCCAAACAGAGACCGGCACCGGCTCCTTCCACCGCTGGGCATTGTTTCTTTACTGGAACATGAGGCTCCAGGACTTCTCTCAGGGACCACGGGCCCCCTTGAAGAGCAAGCGTTACTTGCCCTTTTCTTACCTCGGCCTCCTCTTCCCCTCTCCACCCGGCAAAGTCTTTCTTTGCTCCGGCAGCAGCCGCTCTCGCAGGCGAGAAACGTCACTCCCTCCCGGCAGTCTGGAGGCATCCTCTGCTTTGGCCAGCTCTTGCTGAAGCTTTTGCTGAAAGGTGACACCAGGTTGGGGCTTGCTGTTGCCTGCACAAGCGCTCAGGCCCCTGCGTGCTGAGGTGTCCCGCGGGCCCAGCACAGCGCTCTGCTTCAGCCACGTGACGAGGGCAGAAGAGAAATGCTTCCCTCGCGACTCTGCGAGCCTGCACGTGACTTTCCTGCCCATGCCCACCCCTGCACCCTGTGCTAGCTCAGCTCGCAGCCCGGTACTCCTTGCCCTGCCATAACGCCCGGCCCGGTGGCACAGCCCTCACCTCTTCGGCATCGACCGCCTCCCCTCCCCGACACGCCGCAAGTAAAGCCCCAGCCCTCGCCACCGTGTCGCTCACCGGTGTCCACCAAGGCTCCGCTTTGCCTACCTCCTCTCGCAGGAACATTTTCTCTGCCTCCAGCTTGAGCGTGGTCAGATACTGCCTGTACTCATTGAACTCCTTCAGAGTGCAAACCACCTATGGAGAGACGAGGGCAGAAATCCCCCAACAACTCTCAACACACCTACGCAGACTGCCTGCCCCAAAACAGCCCAAACCCAGCGGCAGGGGAGCTGCTCCTCTGCACACCCTCCCCTCCCCTCCCCTCCCCTCCCCTCCCCACTGGTGGGGCCCCTGACTCCCCCCCAGACAGGGCTGAGCGGTGCTCCTCGCCCCAGCACCAGGCCCTGCACCGCCTGCCTCCTCACCGCTCAGGCAGCGCAGGGCAGCCTGAGAAGAGCACGAGTGGCAATTGCCAGAGGGACGCTGGCGCTCCTTCTGCTCCCAGGGAAACCAGCCCCACAGCCCTGTGCCCTCCGCCAGCAACAGGCGGCTGCACCAAGCGCTCTGGGAACCCCGCTTGATGAGGACTCTTTTTCCTCAGCCCCACGTCCAAACCTACTTTGCCCTCACTGCTGACGTAACCCTCTCTCTTCAGCCTCCGCAGGTTGTCCTTGCGTTTGTGGTAGGCCCGCAGGTGCGGGTCATGCAGGCTGTTGTATTCCGTGCTCAGGAGGCGGCAGTATGGATCTCCCAGATTGAAATAACCAGAGGGCTGGTGAAGCTGTAAGAGAGAGTTGCCAGAGTATGAAGGAGGCAGGAGAGAGCAGCAAAGAGGTGCCAAGCGGACTCGTGAAAAGGTCAAGGTACTTGCAAGACCAACACTCTTCTCCATCCTTCTGAAGGCACCGAGAACAGCACAGCCAGACTGCAGGGCCAGGCTGGCCTGCGCTAGGCTGGGCTGGGCTGGGCTGGGCTGGGCTGGGCTGGGCTGGGCTGGGCTGGGGGAGAGAAGACAAAGCCCACCAGCAAAGCAGGCATCTTAGGCCACCAGGAAGACCTTGCCACAACAGAAAGGAACCTTCCGAGTGAAAAGTGCAAGCCCGGCAGCTCAAAGGCAGCAACTGCATGAGGCACTGAAAACAGTCTCCTCGGGGTTCGGCAGGCCCAAGGGCTGTGTCAACTAACTCTGCCTCCAGGAAGTCTCCGCCTTGGGAAAAATGCACCGCAAGCTGGAGCAGGAGGAGGACACTGCGTGCCTTCCCCAAGCAGAGAAGCCCCAGCTTTTCCAAAGACGCCAACAAGGCAAGCAGGAGAAGCTTGGACTCTCCCTCAAGAGCGCCCCGCAGCCTGGCTCGACATTGCTGGAGGAGCCCGAAGGAAGGGCACGTTGGCCCGGAAGCCGGGCACACTGCCGCCTGCTGCAGGCAGGGCCCCGCCGCACGCTTGCACGCTGCCAGAAACCAGGCCAGAAAACCCACAAGTCCTCTTTTTGTCTCCGCGCCAGCGAGCCAGGAGCTTCCCTCTACTCCCCAGCGCTGCCACGTTGAAGGGCGGCAGCACCCACTGGACAGCAGGTGCCCACAAGGACTTCTTTGAATGACGGGGACCCCCTCAAAGAGGAGAGCTTTTCTACCCCTTTCTACTCCCTTTACCTTCTCCCCCAGCTTTGTCCTGCAGAAGACAGGCTTGGAGCCGGGCAGCACAGGGATCTTCACCCCAAGGGGCAGCTCCAGCAGCCCAGTACCTCCTCCTGCCACTGGCTGGCTCCTGTTCCCTAGGAGCTAGAGAGAGGGAGACACTCGTGGGCACGCAGGCACTAGCTCCAGAAGCCTCCTGCACGGCACTTGCTAGAAAGCCTCTCGGAAGACTCCCACCAAGGCCAGCGCCAAGAGCGGCCCACTCAAAAGCTGCTCTCTGCTTCCTCGCCCCCCTCCCCACAACTCCCAGCCCTTCCTCAACCCACCGCCGCGTCCTTGCGCAGCAACCCCTCCCACCTGCCTAGCCGTAAGCCAGCCTGGGCAGACAGGCACCACTCCCTGCAAACTCTCCCCGGCCCCACCACCTTTGCAGCCCTCCCAGCTCCCCGCGCACGTCCCGAGGCCCAGAGCAGCCCTGCCGTCTCCCAGGCTCCCGGGACGAGCCCTCTCCATCGGCCCCTTGCTCACCTCTCCCCTCTTCCCCCTGCGCTCAGCACTGCGTCCACCTTTCGGACGCCAGCACTCAGACGGTGCTCCATGGCTCCTTCCAAGAGCTCTCCTGGAGCTGCGACCCTGCGCTGGCACCTCTCGCTCCAGAGGCACTCAGCTGCGGCCACCACAGCCCGTCTCCCCGCGAGCGGCTATATAGAGCAGTCGCACATTGTTGCATCATCATGATGCCGCGCCACCGCACTGTTGCATGGTCGTCTTGCCACGCCGCCGCCCGGCCGCCCCGGGGCCCGCCTCCAGGCCCCTCGGGACACGCATCATGCGGGCCACCCGCTCTCGCTGACCCTGCTTTCAGCAGGGGGCCTCGACTACCTGCTCACCTGCTGCCCCTTCTTCCTCCTTGTACCTCTTCACCGTGGAATAGCAACACAGGATTCTGGCTGTGATGCCTGTTATTTCACGAAGAATGACAGGAAAGAAAAACTGTTGGTTGGTGGGAGCTGCGCGTAGTAAAATGTAGCTGGAGTAGGTTCAGAATACTTTAACCGGGGAGTATTTTCAACAGCGGCATAAATAATACAGAGCGGAATTAAAAGCAGAGCGCGAATAAACCCAGCTCTCCTAAGGGAGATTCATAATGGCCTCTTTCATATGCACGGTATTTCTTTCTGGGGAGGAGAAGCCAGCTGAAAACCACAGAAAACAGCCAGGAAGAGCTCAAAATTCACTGCAATAAATACACCAATTGCAAAGCATGTTCTAGCTTGACCTCACCCATATTTGAAAACAAATACTTAAGAGTGTGCAGTGTGTACAGCGTCGGTTTCTCTTTTTTTGCCTCCTATTCCACACTGCAGCAGCAGAGGAGAGAAAAAAACCTGCTTGAACCTACAGAAAGGAATTTTTTGGACTAAAGAGCACAGCTATTGCCATCTTCCATACCTGCCTCAACTCTGACCTCTAAACCCCAGTGTCCCTCTTCTGCCAGGAACTCAGCCATCTTTTCCAGATGCAGGAGCATGTCCCCACAATCCCCAGGAGACCTGCATCTCTATCAAAAGGCATTTGGAGCTCAAAGATGAACTGGCTGGCACAGGTCTCACCCTGGCCAGCAGCCCGGCCGCTCAGGCGCTCCCTGCAGAAGTCCCCTATCCGCATCCCCTACTCACTCCGATTTGCAGTTAGAGCCGTGGCTCTCTCACGGACCAAGCACAAGGCTAAGCTCGAGGTTGCAGGCATCCTGAGGCGAGAATCTCCCCTGAATGGGGGGCGTCCCACTTTCTGGAAATCTGGAGCGGGAGCGGGACAATGAATGGGCCAGAGAGAGAGAGACAGAAAGGAGTTACCGTGTGCCTTCTGGGAACGCGGCTTCAAACCCCCAATCCAACAGTTACGAAATTAGACAAAGTGCAACGGCTTCCCGGGGAGCAGACTCCCTGCATCCCCTCAGCCTGCCCAGCGGCCTGCTATTAGGGCACTCTTCTCCTTCGTGCTCAAGTCCATCCTCCAAAAGAGGCAAACAGATCTCAATGGCACTTTCTTTTCCCTTTACTGAACTAACTAACAGGGATCTCCTTTTATTCCTTTTCTCTCTTTGTGAAGAAGGAGATGAGTACCTAACTGCAGAAGATTTGTGCCCGAGACCCTGAATTGCAGGTGTTCAGCTCTGCCACTGAACGGCGGCAGCAGCCTGGATTCATCAGGCTGCTCCCTAATGCAAACAATCCCGACTGCCTGCACCTTGCCCATGCAAGGACATCTTGAAAAAGGAAGTGTTTTCTAGCACGGGAAACAAGGCTTGAACAATCCTCGTCTGCCTGGCCATTTTCCAAGGCAGCTGAAGATGCCCAGGCCCTGAACAGGGCACTTGTACTGAAAGCCCTGGAAGAGTTAACAGAAAAAACACACTCCTCCTAGTATTGTAGGAAACGGAAAAATGCTGGGCTGGCTCAGGGGGGCTCGGGGAGTCGGGGTGCCTGGGCCCAGGGGGGTCTGTCTCCGTCTCCTTCCCCTCCCAGCTCTTGGCTCACTCCCGGGGCTGCCCCGGCTGGCCCAGCTCCACCTGACCGGGACCCCATCGCACCGGGCTGTTTGGAGCTCACCACCACCAGCACCCCCGGGCAGCCCCAGCCCTCACCTCAGCCGGCCCGCAGCTGGAGCAGAGACTGCGCCTCTCAGGACCACCATGGCCGCCTGGCAGCTGAGGAGGGGGAAAGGACAGCTGCCAGCATGCCCTGGGAACCAACATGGCGGCCTGGCAGCCCCGTGCCCCAGGCCTACAGCTCCCGGCATGCCCTGGGGCGCTCCTTCCTGCTGTCTGACCCTGCGGGGACACCGTCCCCCGGCCCGGCCCCGCCCCCCCGCAGGCCCCATGGCCGCCTCCCCGGGGCTGCCCTGAGCCCGGCCCCGGAGCCCCGGGGGAGCAGGGAGGAGGAGGACGAGGAGGAGGACGAGGACGAGGAGGAGGAGGTGGAGGTGGAGGACTTGAGAGGGCCAGAGCGCAGAGAGGGGTGGGGGTAGGGCGGTGGGGTGGCAGGAGAGGGACAGGAGGTGGACAGAGGACGAGGGACGGACAGAGGGAGGAGGAGAAGGGGGGGAGCTGGGCAGGGAGTGGAGGAAGGAAAAATGGTGGTGAGGAGCCGGCACAGGGCTAGAGCGGGAAAGAGATGGAGGGAAGGGGACAGCGGGGTGCGAGGAAGACAAAGAGTGCTAAGCAATGCTACTTAACACACACATCTACTGCTGTTTGCAAAGCAGCCTAATTCTGTGGCATCATCATCCATCCGCTTCTTTCTGATGTAGACGTCCCTGGAGTGGGTCTTGCTGCAGTTCTTTATCTGTGATGCCAGAGAAGGGGAGGGTTTCCCAGAGGTATTGGAGGGGCTGGGATGCTGGCATGGTCCAGGGTAGTCCAGGGTTGTCCTTTCTTCTTCAGGCTGGGGGCTGTCCTTCTCCTCCTTCAATGAGCCGGGGTCCTTTAGTCCTGCTGACTGAACCATGGCTATGCAGTATACAATGGAAACTAGATGTCTCTTCAGCAAGTTGATACGGTCTCCTAGTATAGAGACTATTTGGTGCAATAGTTAGGGAATGAGATTTTCCTGGCAGTCCCTCCTTTTCTTTTTGACCATCAGGGGCACACTCTACTATTCTTCTGGAAGGCATAAGTCGAGGTCGTAAGGTAATGCAACAGTGTAAACACACATCTATAATTACAAAGCAAAACAAGAGAGTGAAGACAGCAACCAAATCCTTTTAGTTCACAGTCCTCTCCCTAAGTCTGGGAGCCCAGAGGTTATGCCAGCCAAATAGATTGAGGGGAGATCCCTGCCTTACTTCATGTAATATTTTGCAATGAGTCTTTATCTTGTTTCTATCAGTTTCCGTTTTCTGGTCTTGATTTACAGAAAACCCCAGCAGCTCTTCTTCAATAATGCACATCCTCTGTCCTGTCCTTCTAAAAGGTGGTCCGGGGCTAATCAATTCTCTATTACCATTTGTGGTAATCATTGGATTTCTTCCTGTAGGGCTGTCATACTCTCTGCGCTTTCCTTAATGGCTTTTTCTCATTCTCTTGACACATTTGCAATAGCTCTTCCTAGTTTTGCGACCCTAAGCATGGGAGAAAGCTGTTCCAGACAGGTGGAACTTAGTGCCACATTCTATCGAGGGCTGTAACACTTTTTCCTTTCGCTCTCAGTAGCTAGGGGCTCCAGAGCTGATCCTGGTTCTAACCTGTGCGGATGGTATTAATGCACTTAGAAGACACTTTTCAGCTCGGTTGAGGATAACTCCTCGAGTGCCCTTTCTCCACCTCTCTACTATTGCCCTGGTAGTTGTGTCAATGGGTAGTATCATCTTCAGATAAGTCTGAATCCTGTAAGTTGTTTCCTGTGAAAGGGTTAGCATGTGCCAGATGTGGTTGTTTAGGTAAACCAGGAAGGTTTGGAACGTGAGTAGATGACTCAGAGCAAGCAGGATCTATAGGCCCGTAGTGGCAACCGAACTTTTAACATTATCTTTGGTTTGATTGTGGCTTCCTGCAGAATACCAGTTAATCTGTCGCGAATATCCACATTGTCTCCGAGTCTGCAGGGCTGATAAACTCCATCCAGGAAGAACTCTACAGCGTGATGGCTTCTTACACTAGGTTTTATGTAAGGGCTTCTGGACGAATCTCCCTTCCACGTTCGGTAAGGTTTTGGAAGAATCTGTGGAGGAATACCGATCGCCTTTAGGCATAGGAAGGCATCTATGGAACGTTGCAGGCATCAGACTCCCCTTTTCATCGGTATGGTCCTAAGGTCTGAATTGTCCCTTTCCATCCATTCTATTAATGTTAAGGCTCTCTTGGCCTTTCCAGGTCCCAGCCCCTACAGAGTGAGTAGGTTGTCAGTAGGTTTGCTCTGCAAGCATCCCCAGGGGTCTCCCTTCAGACTAGTGACAAACCCTTCTTGGCGGAAGGGGCGGTATCCTTCCTTTCTTCCGTGAAAATTCCTAACGTAGATGCCCATCCTTGTACCTCGGAGAATTCAATGGGACAGATTCCAGGAGCGGTGATTTCTGGGAGAGGATGGGCTTCTAGTGCTTATCCAAGGCGGGTTTCTTTGCTCTGCTGCTGTAGTTTGGACTGTGGCGACGGTCGAATGCTGGAATGAATACGTATCATCCATAGTCCACCACAGGCTTTCTAAGCAAGGCTGCCACATTAAAACCTAGGCTTCCAAATCACTATTAACAGGAAAACCAAACAGACACAAGTAGCAAAAATACCTCTCCCTTGGATAGAGAGGACAGCACTGGAATCAGAAGGGTTTCCTGACTCTGGAAACCCAGAAGGCATTTAAAGATCTAAAGCAAGCAGTCGTGGAAGCTCCCTCGTTAGCCCTGCCAGGCTACAACAAGTCTTTTCTATTCTATTTCCATCAACAGAAAGCAATAGCCGGTTGGCCCAGAAACGTCACCAAGCCGTAGCATATTACTGAGCAGAAGCAGACCTCGTAATTCAAGGCCTGATTTCATGCCCTGGGGCTGTTGCAGCAGCAGCTGTGATGATTGAGAAAGCAAGAACTATTGTCCTGGGGCACCTGCTAACTAATGGTTCATTCCTTGCTTTGCAGTCCTCCTCTCCAGAGTTCAAGCAACTGTGGATGTGCCGCCGCTGGGAAGTACATTGCTTCATGGCAATAAACATAAATGGTCCTTGGCTTCTTTGACGGAACTTTCCATAAATGCACCAAGATAGACTCAAACACGCTGAGATGTCCCCCGCCTTCGCTGGCCCTGCAGTGCGGGCAGCCGAGCGCCACACGGCAAAGCCCGCTGCATCTCCCCCAGGCTGTCTTGCCCTGGCTGGCTGCTGAGAGGAGGGGACAGCGGGTGGTGACAGCCCGGGGGGTGACAGGAGGGACACCAGGCGGTGACAGGCCTGGGGGTGACAGGCCATCGGGTGGTGATGGGCCCAGGACTGTTGGGAGTGCTACCACAGGCCTGGGGGGTGACAGGAGGTGATGCTGGGTGGTGAAGGCCATGGCGGTGACAGGAGGGCCAGCACAGGCCCGGGGGGTGACGGGAGGGATACCGCAGACCTGGGGGTGTGACAGGACACTGGACAGTGACAGGCGCGGGGGATGACAGGAGGGACACCGGGCAGTGAGAGGCCTGGGGGTGACAGGACACCGGGGGTGACAGGCCTTTTGTCATAATGCGCTGGGTCACGTGAGGCGTGCGGGGGTGGGTGCGGTGTGCCGTTGCGTGTGCGCAGTGACGCGCTCGCGGTGGCCCGTGCAGCTGGCGTCCGGGAAACGCCTCGGCGGAACACTGAGGCAGGGGCACCCGAGTTGCCATAGCGAGCGGTTGGGCCTGGGAGTGCTGCGTGCGAGAGAGAGAGCGGAGGCCGAGCCGGGGCCATGGGGGCCTCTCCCTGTCATCCGCCCGCCTGTTCACCTTCAACAGCCTCCACATCTCCCTGTGCGACCTCAAGCGCCAGATCACGGGCTGTGAGAAGCTGAAGGCGGCCAGCTGCGACCTGCACATCACTGGTGCCCAGACCAAAGAAGGTGCACGGGGGTGGCGGGGGCAGGGCCTCTGGGACCGCCGGGCTAGCGGCGGCGCAGACCGCCCCGTGGTGGCTGCGGCCTGCAGGAGCCGCACTCTGCTCTTTGTGGTTCGTCCCCATGTAGCGTGAGTCAGCCTGGGGCCCATCCCGCCGGCGTGCAGGGGGACCGGGAGGGCAAGCAGCCCGGGGATTAAGCGGAGTGGGAAGCGATAATGCGATCATGGGGCGTCATAATGGAGGGGTGTCAGCCTGCCAAGGTTTGGTGTGTTGTAGCAGTCGGTGCTGTGAGGTCTGGAAGGCGCCCAGCGCTGTGAGCTCTGCTGGATGGCAGTGGGGTGGAAGCGGCTGCTGGGGGGTGCGTCGTTTGCATAGCCCAGCCCCCCCCACATGCTGCAGAACGTCTGGGTCCCTGTGGCAGTTTTGGAATGGTCCCTCGCAGTTGGGTCAACGGACCCAGCGCAGCCAGTAGATCCTCTGCCTGGCATCAATCCGTTGGTACTGGTGATTCCAAAGAGGTGAAATTGGACTCTACGGGTCTCCTCAGAGGACCTTCAGGAGCTGTGGGCTGCGGGTGGGGACTGGCTCTCTTTCTCTGCTCCAGTGACTGGTCCCATTGCTCATAGGAAGTGGAACAGCTTTAGCAGGTGAATCTGCCCTCTCCCTTCTTCTGGGGGTTCCGGGAGCTGTTTTGGAGGTGAGGGAGATGGAACTTGATGGTCTTGAGCCAAACTGGAGAGAGCAGAGATGGACTGTAATTTATCTGACCTCAATTGTGTATCTGTAATGCAGTGTCATCGTCTCCGCCTGCACAACTGGACTAAGGTCCTCTTTTGTTTTCAAGGAGACAGCATGAATAAAGTCAGTGAATCTAGCGTGCGGTCTTTCTGACCAAATATAGAAGCATTTACTTTAGGATAAGGTAAACAGTACGTTGAACTCACTGGTTATCCTGACTAACTCTCCGTTGCCTAAAAGTGGGACCAAGTTGGTGTGTCTACATTAGAGACATCCACGTTAAGTCGGATGACTCCCAGCCCAGTCGCCTGCGTTCCTCATCGGGTCTCTGACAACTCCGCTGTTAGCCCTTATTGAAGCCAAGTAGAAAAGAAAGCCTGAATTGTCATTTGCTCTTTTGCAGCTTGACAGCCTGACTGCCACGGCAGAAGGAGCTTAACCCTTCACCCTGGCATAGATACCACCCCACACTATCCGGCTCCCGCGGGCCCAGGACAGCGCTCTGCTTCAGCCACGCGACAAAGGCAGAAGAGAAATGCTTCCCTCGCATGTTTGTTATGTGCAGAATATAACGCAACGTCCAAGACAGAGGAAAAATCAAACGGAGGGCGCCCTTGGGCCTGGATGCCGTTCCAGAAACTACGAATTGCCTTCGCAGATGTGCCTCCAAAAGACCGACTAAAACACCTATAATGGATCAATTATTCTGTTGGGTAGAGGCATTCCCTACTCAAAAAGCAACTGCTCAAGTGGTTCTTAAAGCTTTCCTGAAAGATATCATACCACGTTTTGGAGTGCCTGAAGAAACAGACTCCGATAAAGGATCACATTTCACAGCTGAAATATCAGAGAACCTGTTTAAAGCTTTAGGAATTTGACAAAGACTGCATGCACCTTACCACCCCCAATCCTCGGGACAGGGAGAGAGAATGAACTGTACTCTCAAGATTAACTGGCAAAAATTTGTAGAGAAACTCAATTAAAATGGACAGAAGCTTCACCATTAGCCCTGTGGGAATTAAGGCGATGCCCAAACGCAGGTCATAAATGAACTCCTTTGGAGATTTTATTCAGAAGACCAGATTGAATTCTGGGAACCTTTGCTCCAGCACACACAAGCCTTTTGGCAGGCGATGAAGGAGTTACCCAATATGTCTGATATCTACAAGACAGTTTTAAAAAGAAACAGTACAAAGCTGTAATTACACAAACTTTACCTTTAGGAAACTCTTTGCATCCATATCGACCCGGGAGATTATAAAGGTCTAGAAGACTAAAGATGCATCACAAGCCAAGTGCGAGGGTCCTGTGCAAGTATTGTTAGGCACTTACTCTGCTCTTAAAGTTGCAGCTAAAGATGCACGGATCCACCACTCTCAGGTGAAAGCCGCACCGAACTCCCGGTCATGACCCTCCTTTTGCTGCTGTTCAACACGATGGAGGAATTCCACTACACCACCTAACTCCAAGTTTCAGCTGGTGGCTATTATTGCCAAAGACTGCCTTCAATGATTCAGACTGCAGCCTGTAATTATATACCCCAAAATGCAGCCGGAGGCCCGTGCACACTTGGAAGACTCACAGTCTCCCAACTATAAAAAAATACCTCAGCCAACTCTTACACAAAAAGAAGCAGAAGGAGCCTATCTCAGGCTCTACCACCGGAGTGGGACTCAAATGTCAATCTGGTGAGCAAAGCGGAAGCAGTAGCCTTAAGCCTGCCATTAGTAGAGTCCCTGCACTGGCACTAGGTGCCAGCCTCCACCTGACAAAGGTGGCCTGTACGCTAGCAAAACTCCGGATGCCACCACCACTTTGACTGCATTACTGCAAGAGGAACAACAGTCGAACAGGGAAGCAATCCTACAAAGCAGAGCAGCTGTAGATGACTTGTTACTTAGGGCCAACCCCGGGTGTGAACGGAGGGAGGGCTCTGGGTGGCACCCAAGGGCACGCACAGGGCCGTGCTGGGTACCCAAAGGCAGGCAAAGGGCTCGGGCTGGGCACCGAAAGGCATACGGAGGGCTCAGGGCCGCACCAAAGGGCAAACGGAGGGCCCTAGGAAGCCCAAAGAGAGAAACGGAGGGCCTTGGGAGGCACCGCAAGGCAGTTTGGCAGCCCCTCGCTTGCCCCGAAAGGCCCACACCAGTCCCTAGGGGACATGGAAAGGCAGAGGTGCCTTGAGGAGACGAGAGGAGAAGAGGAGTCCGCTGGGAAAGATGAAAAGCTGAAGGCCGCTCCGTTAGCGGGACACCGAAAGGCCCACCGAGGGCCCTGGGTGGGAACCCAGAGGCCCATCAGGAGCTCCTGAGGGGACGAGAGAATACATGCACAGAAGAAGGCGCAGCCTTCAAGAGCACCTACAGATGGGACTCACACGAGGCATGAGTAGAGCTTTGCAGAGCTGGACCATCCTGTCCCATAGCCCTGACGCAAAGCTTTCTAAACAAGGCAGAAACATTGACTGCTTTTCTCTTCCCTACTCCAGGTTCCCTGTAAAACTGGGTCTTAGCCTGGCCGAGGCTGTAGGAGGGAGGAAGACGAGGGAAAACACTGCAGGGAAAATGCCCACACCCAGTAGGGCCTGGCGTGAATAAACGTAGGCACAAGCAAGCCCTTGGGAGCAAACTCTTTATTCTCTGCCAGGGGGAGCTGCCCGGGGGCTCTGTGGCCCTGGAGCCGCACACCTCCTCAGGACACCCTCCACAAGGTTCCCAGCTACTGCCCTCTTGATCGACTCGGGCTGCACGGGCTCCTCCAGGAAAAGCTTTAGACGCACTGGTCTGCGCCCTGCTCCTGCCTGGCTAGGGGGCTTTGGACCCGCTGGAGGCACGGGCTGCCTTGGGAACTGCGGGCCCGTGGAGGGGAGGGTGCCTGCGGTGCTCCCTGGCCTGCGTATACGCAGGGATTCCCACGCGGGCACCGAAGACTTCGCTGCGGCTCCGCAGGTGTAATCCCGGGACTTCGGAAGGCCTTCTCTTGGCCGGCGAGCATCTTGCTCAGCGCCGTGGAGGAGAGATGGGAGGAGAGGACGTGAGCTCTCCTCTTTGAGTTGTCCCGCTTCCTCTGAAGGCGTGACTATTGCAGGCAGGCTGAGAGGCGGCAGGACCTTCCTTGCTTGAAGCTTCTCGGATTTTGGCTCGGACTTCCTTCCTGCCTCTGACTTCTTCGTCAGGCTCTCCACAACTTCAAGGACGATGGTTTTGGCATACTCGAGCAATTCAGCATCCAGCTGCTCAGCTCTGGAGACGGCTTTTTGGATGCTCTCCTGGGCAATCTCGCGACTCACTCGTGAGACATCAGCAGCCTTTTGCTGGGCTTGCAACACGGGCAACTTGGCTCTCTTGCTTGCTTCTGGCGTCTGCCCTTCCGATGCTCTGGCTGCTCCTTGTCCTTCTGTCACGCCCGGAAGCTTCAGGGTCTCCGAAAACTGACAGCAAAAGTTCTTGTCAGAATCGAGCCGGTGCCATTTGGCTTAGAGCAAAGGGCACTGTAGCCCCCCTGGACCTCAGCAGGGTGAACCAGGTGCCGGGCCCTCAACTGGAAGCTAGTGGCTGCCTGGGTACCGCTGATCGTGGCCGGAGGACTGGCCCCAGGGCACAGCGGGCCCCCGCAGGGGCTGCTACTTCCAACGCGCTGGTTGGCTCCTGACTGCCACGGCAGAAGGAGCTTAACCCTTCACCCTGGCAGAGATACCACCCCACACTATCCGCAAACGCTTCCCAAGAGGCTCTTGCAGGGAATGGAGCCGGGCAATGTTTCAAGGGCCCCCCCAAATGAGAACTGGGCAACAGCAGGCACTCCCCTGAGCTAATCAAGACCTCCTGCAAGACAAAACCACCCCACGAACGGCCAAGCACCGGCACTCTCAGGTTCAGGAACACTGCATCTTTGGATGCAGAAGTCTTTGGATGAAAACCAGAGTTTTTCAACCAGACGCGAAAGCAGCACCATGGACCGTGCGGCCATTTAGTGCACGCAGCTCGCAGGTTCGCGCTAGATGTGCGAGTCCGTGCGCAGAAGCGGCCACTGAGAGTGCCCAGGCACGCTTTTGCGTCAGAAAGGGCTAGAGCCTCGTGTCCGAGAGACACCAGCCAGGCACCACCTCCTCAGCACCCAAGCACCGCTCGCAAGCCCCGAGCGGCTCTGTGCGTGGCAGCACCCTCTCCCGAGGCCCGCGTACCAACACGCTGCCGCACAGCGGAGGCGGCCCCAGCATCCACCCGCTCCTACTCACCGGCCTCCCTTCCACAGCGGACTTTTTGGAGCTGCTCTGGCTGCCTGGCTCTCTCCTCTTTCCCACCTGCTGCTGCTGCTGCTGCTGTTGGCACTTGGCCTGCGGGAGGAGGCGTTGCTCTTTTTCAAGAGCCTCCGGTCTTTCACTCCGCTCCTTGATCCCACTCAGATGCCTGTCAAGAGAAAGGCAGGCAGCTGAGAAGGGGACGCTCTGTCCAGCTTGCCCAGGCCATTTTCCGCTCGGCCACTCCCATCGTCCTGCTCTGGGCTGCTTTGCTCCAGTACTCCCCACAGCACCTTCCAGCTGCCTGTCCGAGGCTCCAAACAGAGACCGGCACCGGCTCCTTCCACCGCTGGGCATTGTTTCTTTACTGGAACATGAGGCTCCAGGACTTCTCTCAGGGACCACGGGCCCCCTTGAAGAGCAAGCGTTACTTGCCCTTTTCTTACCTCGGCCTCCTCTTCCCCTCTCCACCCGGCAAAGTCTTTCTTTGCTCCGGCAGCAGCCGCTCTCGCAGGCGAGAAACGTCACTCCCTCCCGGCAGTCTGGAGGCATCCTCTGCTTTGGCCAGCTCTTGCTGAAGCTTTTGCTGAAAGGTGACACCAGGTTGGGGCTTGCTGTTGCCTGCACAAGCGCTCAGGCCCCTGCGTGCTGAGGTGTCCCGCGGGCCCAGCACAGCGCTCTGCTTCAGCCACGTGACGAGGGCAGAAGAGAAATGCTTCCCTCGCGACTCTGCGAGCCTGCACGTGACTTTCCTGCCCATGCCCACCCCTGCACCTGTGCTAGCTCAGCTCGCAGCCCGGTACTCCTTGCCCTGCCATAACGCCCGGCCCGGTGGCACAGCCCTCACCTCTTCGGCATCGACCGCCTCCCCTCCCCGACATGCCGCAAGTAAAGCCCCAGCCCTCGCCACCGTGTCGCTCACCGGTGTCCACCAAGGCTCCGCTTTGCCTACCTCCTCTCGCAGGAACATTTTCTCTGCCTCCAGCTTGAGCGTGGTCAGATACTGCCTGTACTCATTGAACTCCTTCAGAGTGCAAACCACCTATGGAGAGACGAGGGCAGAAATCCCCCAACAACTCTCAAGCCAGCTACGCAGACTGCCTGCCCCAAAACAGCCCAAACCCAGCGGCAGGGGAGCTGCTCCTCTGCACACCCTCCCCTCCCCTCCCTCCCCTCCCCTCCCCTCCCTCCCTGGTGGGGCCCCTGACTCCCCCCAGACAGGGCTGAGCGGTGCTCCTCGCCCAGCGCCAGGCCCTGCACCGCCTGCCTCCTCACCGCTCAGACAGCGCAGGGCAGCCTGAGAAGAGCACGAGTGGCAATGCCAGAGGGACGCTGGCGCTCCTTCTGCTCCCAGGGAAACCAGCCCCACAGCCCTGTGCCCTCCGCCAGCAACAGGCGGCTGCACCAAGCGCTCTGGGAACCCCGCTTGATGAGGACTCTTTTCCTCAGCCCCACGTCCAAACCTACTTTGCCCTCACTGCTGACGTAACCCTCTCTCTTCAGCCTCCGCAGGTTGTCCTTGCGTTTGTGGTAGGCCCGCAGGTGCGGGTCATGCAGGCTGTTGTATTCCGTGCTCAGGAGGCGGCAGTATGGATCTCCCAGATTGAAATAACCAGAGGGCTGGTGAAGCTGTAAGAGAGAGTTGCCAGAGTATGAAGGAGGCAGGAGAGAGCAGCAAAGAGGTGCCAAGCGGGACTCGTGAAAAGGTCAAGGTACTTGCAAGACCAACACTCTTCTCCATCCTTCTGAAGGCACCGAGAACAGCACAGCCAGACTGCAGGGCCAGGCTGGCCTGCGCTAGGCTGGGCTGGGCTGGGCTGGGCTGGGCTGGGCTGGGCTGGGGGAGAGAAGACAAAGCCCACCAGCAAAGCAGGCATCTTAGGCCACCAGGAAGACCTTGCCACAGACAGAAAGGAACCTTCCGAGTGAAAAGTGCAAGCCCGGCAGCTCAAAGGCAGCAACTGCATGAGGCACTGAAAACAGTCTCCTCGGGGTTCGGCAGGCCCAAGGGCTGTGTCAACTAACTCTGCCTCCAGGAAGTCTCCGCCTTGGGAAAAATGCACCGCAAGCTGGAGCAGGAGGAGGACACTGCGTGCCTTCCCCAAGCAGAGAAGCCCCAGCTTTTCCAAAGACGCCAACAAGGCAAGCAGGAGAAGCTTGGACTCTCCCTCAAGAGCGCCCCGCAGCCTGGCTCGACATTGCTGGAGGAGCCCGAAGGAAGGGCACGTTGGCCCGGAACCCGGGCACACTGCCGCCTGCTGCAGGCAGGGCCCCGGCCGCACGCTTGCACGCTGCCAGAAACCAGGCCAGAAAACCCACAAGTCCTCTTTTTGTCTCCGCGCCAGCGAGCCAGGAGCTTCCCTCTACTCCCCAGCGCTGCCACGTTGAAGGGCGGCAGCACCCACTGGACAGCAGGTGCCCACAAGGACTTCTTTGAATGACGGGGACCCCCTCAAAGAGGAGAGCTTTTCTACCCTTTCTGCTCCCTTTACCTTCTCCCCCAGCTTTGTCCTGCAGAAGACAGGCTTGGAGCCGGGCAGCACAGGGATCTTCACCCCAAGGGGCAGCTCCAGCAGCCCAGTACCTCCTCCTGCCACTGGCTGGCTCCTGTTCCCTAGGAGCTAGAGAGAGGGAGACACTCGTGGGCACGCAGGCACTAGCTCCAGAAGCCTCCTGCACGGCACTTGCTAGAAAGCCTCTCGGAAGACTCCCACCAAGGCCAGCGCCAAGAGCGGCCCACTCAAAAGCTGCTCTCTGCTTCCTCGCCCCCCTCCCCACAACTCCCAGCCCTTCCTCAACCCACCGCCGCGTCCTTGCGCAGCAACCCCTCCCACCTGCCTAGCCGTAAGCCAGCCTGGGCAGACAGGCACCACTCCCTGCAAACTCTCCCCGGCCCCACCACCTTTGCAGCCCTCCCAGCTCCCCGCGCACGTCCCGACGCCCCAGAGCAGCCCTGCGTCTCCCAGGCTCCCGGGACGAGCCCTCTCCATCGGCCCCTTGCTCACCTCTCCCCTCTTCCCCCTGCGCTCAGCACTGCGTCCACCTTTCGGACGCCAGCACTCAGACGGTGCTCCATGGCTCCTTCCAAGAGCTCTCCTGGAGCTGCGACCCTGCGCTGGCACCTCTCGCTCCAGAGGCACTCAGCTGCGGCCACCACAGCCCGTCTCCCCGCGAGCGGCTATATAGAGCAGTCGCACATTGTTGCATCATCATGATGCCGCGCCACCGCACTGTTGCATGGTCGTCTTGCCACGCCGCCGCCCGGCCGCCCCGGGGCCCGCCTCCAGGCCCCTCGGGACACGCATCATGCGGGCCACCCGCTCTCGCTGACCCTGCTTTCAGCAGGGGGCCTCGACTACGTGCTCACCTGCTGCCCCTTCTTCCTCCTTACCTCTTCACCGTGGAATAGCAACACAGGATTCTGGCTGTGATGCCTGTTACTTCATGAAGAATGACAGGAAAGAAAAACTGTTGGTTGGTGGGAGCTGCGCATAGTAAAATGTAGCTGGAGTAGGTTCAGAATACTTTAACCAGGGAGTATTTTCAACAGCGGCATAAATAATACAGAGCGGAATTAAAAGCAGAGCGCGAATAAACCCAACTCTCCTAAGGGAAGATTCATAATGGCCTCTTTCATATGCACGGTATTTCTTTCTGGGGAGGAGAAGCCAGCTGAAAACCACAGAAAACAGCCAGGAAGAGCTCAAAATTCACTGCAATAAATACACCAATTGCAAAGCATGTTCTAGCTTGACCTCACCCATATTTGAAAACAAATACTTAAGAGTGTGCAGTGTGTACAGCGTCGGTTTCTCTTTTTTTGCCTCCTATTCCACACTGCAGCAGCAGAGGAGAGAAAAAAACCTGCTTGAACCTACAGAAAGGAATTTTTTGGACTAAAGAGCACAGCTATTGCCATCTTCCATACCTGCCTCAACTCTGACCTCTAAACCCCAGTGTCCCTCTTCTGCCAGGAACTCAGCCATCTTTTCCAGATGCAGGAGCATGTCCCCACAATCCCCAGGAGACCTGCATCTCTATCAAAAGGCATTTGGAGCTCAAAGATGAACTGGCTGGCACCTGGCCAGCAGCCCGGCCGCTCAGGCGCTCCCTGCAGAAGTCCCCTATCCGCATCCCCTACTCACTCCGATTTGCAGTTAGAGCCGTGGCTCTCTCACGGACCAAGCACAAGGCTAAGCTCGAGGTTGCAGGCATCCTGAGGCGAGAATCTCCCCTGAATGGGGGGCGTCCCACTTTCTGGAAATCTGGAGCGGGAGCGGGACAATGAATGGGCCAGAGAGAGAGAGACAGAAAGGAGTTACCGTGTGCCTTCTGGGAACGCGGCTTCAAACCCCCAATCCAACAGTTACGAAATTAGACAAAGTGCAACGGCTTCCCGGGGAGCAGACTCCCTGCATCCCCTCAGCCTGCCCAGCGGCCTGCTATTAGGGCACTCTTCTCCTTCGTGCTCAAGTCCATCCTCCAAAAGAGGCAAACAGATCTCAATGGCACTTTCTTTTCCCTTTACTGAACTAACTAACAGGGATCTCCTTTTATTCCTTTTCTCTCTTTGTGAAGAAGGAGATGAGTACCTAACTGCAGAAGATTTGTGCCCGAGACCCTGAATTGCAGGTGTTCAGCTCTGCCACTGAACGGCGGCAGCAGCCTGGATTCATCAGGCTGCTCCCTAATGCAAACAATCCCGACTGCCTGCACCTTGCCCATGCAAGGACATCTTGAAAAAGGAAGTGTTTTCTAGCACGGGAAACAAGGCTTGAACAATCCTCGTCTGCCTGGCCATTTTCCAAGGCAGCTGAAGATGCCCAGGCCCTGAACAGGGCACTTGTACTGAAAGCCCTGGAAGAGTTAACAGAAAAACACACTCCTCCTAGTATTGTAGGAAATGGAAAAATGCTGGGCTGGCTCAGGGGGGCTCGGGGAGTCGGGGTGCCTGGGCCCAGGGGGGTCTGTCTCCGTCTCCTTCCCCTCCCCAGCTCTTGGCTCACTCCCGGGGCTGCCCCGGCTGGGCCCAGCTCCACCTGACCGGGACCCCATCGCACCGGGCTGTTTGGAGCTCACCACCACCAGCACCCCCGGGCAGCCCCAGCCCTCACCTCAGCCGGCCCGCAGCTGGAGCAGAGACTGCGCCTCTCAGGACCACCATGGCCGCCTGGCAGCTGAGGAGGGGGAAAGGACAGCTGCCAGCATGCCCTGGGAACCAACATGGCGGCCTGGCAGCCCCGTGCCCCAGGCCTACAGCTCCCGGCATGCCCTGGGGCGCTCCTTCCTGCTGTCTGACCCTGCGGGGACACCGTCCCCCGGCCCGGCCCGCCCCCCGCAGGCCCCATGGCCGCCTCCCCGGGGCTGCCCTGAGCCCGGCCCCGGAGCCCCGGGGGAGCAGGGAGGAGGAGGACGAGGAGGAGGACGAGGACGAGGAGGAGGAGGTGGAGGTGGAGGACTTGAGAGGGCCAGAGCGGCAGAGAGGGGTGGGTAGGGCGGTGGGGTGGCAGGAGAGGGACAGGAGGTGGACAGAGGGACGAGGGACGGACAGAGGGAGGAGGAGAAGGGGGGGGAGCTGGGCAGGGAGTGGAGGAAGGAAAAATGGTGGTGAGGAGCCGGCACAGGGCTAGAGCGGGAAAGAGATGGAGGGGAAGGGGACGGCGGGGTGCAGGAAGACAAAGAGTGCTAAGCAATGGCTACTTAACACACACATCTACTGCTGTTTTGCAAAGCAGCCCTAATTCTGTGGCATCATCATCCATCCGCTTCTTTCCTGATGTAGACGTCCCTGGAGTGGGTCTTGCTGCAGTTCTTTATCTGTGATGCCAGAGAAGGGGAGGGTTTCCCAGAGGTATTGGAGGGGCTGGGATGCTGGCATGGTCCAGGGTAGTCCAGGGGTGTCCTTTCTTCTTCAGGCTGGGGCTGTCCTTCTCCTCCTTCAATGAGCCGGGGTCCTTTAGTCCTGCTGACTGAACCATGGCTACGCAGTATACAATGGAAACTAGATGTCTCTTAAGCAAGTTGATACGATCTCCTAGTATAGAGACTATTTGGTGCAATAGTTAGGGAATGAGATTTTTCCTGGCAGTCCCTTTTTCTTTTGACCATCAGGGGCACACTCTACTATTCCTTCTGGAAGGCATAAGTCGAGGTCGTAAGGTAATGCAACAGTGTAAACACACATCTATAATTACAAAGCAAAACAAGAGAGTGAAGACAGCAACCCAAATCCTTTTAGTTCACAGTCCTCTCCCTAAGTCTGGGAGCCCAGAGGTTAGCCAGCCAAATAGATTGAGGGGAGATCCCTGCCTTACTTCATGTAATATTTTGCAATGAGTCTTTATCTTGTTTCTATCAGTTTCCGTTTTCTGGTCTTGATTTACAGAAAACCCCAGCAGCTCTTCTTCAATAATGCACATCCTCTGTCCTGTCCTTCTAAAAGGTGGGCCGGGGCTAATCAATTCTCTATTACCATTTGTGGTAATCATTGGATTTCTTCCTGTAGGGCTGTCATACTCTCTGCGCTTTCCTTAATGGCTTTTTCTCATTCTCTTGACACATTTGCAATAGCTCTTTCTAGTTTTGCGACCCCTAAGCATGGGAGAAAAGCTGTTCCAGACAGGTGGAACTTAGTGCCACATTCTGTCGGAGAGCCGTAACACTTTTTCCTTTAGCTCTCAGTAGGTAGGGGCTCCAGAGGCAGAAGAGATCCTGGTTCTAACCTGTGCGGATGGTATTAATGCACTTAGAAGACACTTTTCAGCTCAGGTTGAGGGTAACTCCTCGAGTGCCCTTTCTCCACCTCTCTACTATTGCCCTGGTAGTTGTGTCAATGGGTAGTATCATCTTCAGATAAGTCTGAATCCTGTAAGTTGTTTCCTGTGAAAGGGTTAGCATGTGCCAGATGTGGTTGTTTAGGTAAACCAGGAAGGTTTGGAACGTGAGTAGATGACTCAGAGCAAGCAGGATCCTATAGGCCCGTAGTGGCAACCGAACTTTTAACATTATCTTTGGTTTGATTGTGGCTTCCTGCAGAATACCAAGTTAATCTGTCCGCGAATATCCACATTGTCTCCGAGTCTGCAGGGCCTGATAAACTCCATCCAGGAAGAACTCTACACCGTGATGGCTTCTTACACTAGGTTTTATGTAAGGGCTTCTGGACAATCTCCCTTCCACGTTCGGTAAGGTTTTGGAAGAATCTGTGGAGGAATACCGATCGCCTTTAGGCATAGGAAGGCATCTATGGAACGTTGCAGGCATCAGACTCCCCTTTTCATCGGTATGGTCCTAAGGTCTGAATTGTCCCTTTCCATCCATTCTATTAATGTTAAGGCTCTCTTGGCATTTCCAGGTCCCAGCCCCTACAGAGTGAGTAAGGTTGTCAGTAGGTTTGCTCTGCAAGCATCCCCAGGGGTCTCCCTTCAGACTAGTGACAAACCCTTCTTGGCGGAAGGGCGGTATCCTTCCTTTCTTCCGTGAAAATTCCTAACGTAGATGCCCATCCTTGTACCTCGGAGAATTCAATGGGACAGATTCCCAGGAGCGGTGATTTCTGGGAGAGGATGGGCTTCTAGTGCTTATCCAAGGCGGGTTTCTTTGCCTCTGCTGCTGTAGTTTGGACTGTGGCGACGGTCGAATGCTGGAATGAATACGTATCATCCATAGTCCACCACAGGCTTCTAAGCAAGGCTGCCACATTAAAACCTAGGCTTCCAAATCACTATTAACAGGAAAACCAAACAGACACAAGTAGCAAAAATACCTCTCCCTTGGATAGAGAGGACAGCACTGGAATCAGAAGGGTTTCCGGACTCTGGAAACCCAGAAGGCATTTAAAGATCTAAAGCAAGCAGTCGTGGAAGCTCCCTCGTTAGCCCTGCCAGGCTACAACAAGTCTTTTCTATTCCATTTCCATCAACAGAAAGCAATAGCCGGTTGGCCAGAAACGTCACCAAGCCGTAGCATATTACTGAGCAGAAGCAGACCTCGTAATTCAAGGCCTGATTTCATGCCCTGGGGCTGTTGCAGCAGCAGCTGTGATGATTGAGAAAGCAAGAACTATTGTCCTGGGGCACCTGCTAACACTAATGGTTCATTCCTTGCTTTGCAGTCCTCCTCTCCAGAGTTCAAGCAACTGTGGATGTGCCGCCGCTGGGAAGTACATTGCTTCATGGCAATAAACATAAATGGTCCTTGGCTTCTTTGACGGAACTTTCCATAAATGCACCAAGATAGACTCAAACACGCTGAGATGTCCCCCGCCTTCGCTGGCCCTGCAGTGCGGGCAGCCGAGCGCCACACGGCAAAGCCCGCTGCATCTCCCCCAGGCTGTCTTGCCCTGGCTGGCTGCTGAGAGGAGGGGACAGCGGGTGGTGACAGCCCGGGGGGTGACAGGAGGGACACCAGGCGGTGACAGGCCTGGGGGTGACAGGCCATCGGTGGTGATGGGCCCAGGACTGTTGGGAGTGCTACCACAGGCCTGGGGGGTGACAGGAGGACAGGTGGTGACTGGGGTGAGGCCATGGGTGGTGACAGGACTGGGGAGTGCACAGGCCTGGGGGTGACAGGAGATGCGGGTGGAAGGCCATGGCGGTGACAGGAGGGCCAGGGCCGGGTGACGGAGGGATACCGCAGACCTGGGGTGTGACAGGACACTGGACAGTGACAGGCGCGGGGATGACAGGAGGGACACCGGGCAGTGAGAGGCCTGGGGGGTGACAGGACACCGGGGTGACAGGCCTTTTGTCATAATGCGCTGGGTCACGTGAGGCGTGCGGGGTGGGTGCGGTGTGCCGTTGCGTGTGCGCAGTGACGCGCTCGCGGTGGCCCGTGCAGCTGGCGTCCGGGAAACGCCTCGGCGGAACACTGAGGCAGGGGCACCCGAGTTGCCATAGCGAGCGGTTGGGCCTGGGAGTGCTGCGTGCGAGAGAGAGAGCGGAGGCCGAGCCGGGGCCATGGGGGCCTCTCCCTGTCATCCGCGCCGCCTGTTCACCTTCAACAGCCTCCACATCTCCCTGTGCGACCTCAAGCGCCAGATCACGGGCTGTGAGAAGCTGAAGGCGGCCAGCTGCGACCTGCACATCACTGGTGCCCAGACCAAAGAAGGTGCACGGGGGTGGCGGGGGCAGGGCCTCTGGGACCGCCGGGCTAGCGGCGGCGCAGACCGCCCCGTGGTGGCTGCGGCCTGCAGGAGCCGCACTCTGCTCTTTGTGGTTCGTCCCCATGTAGCGTGAGTCAGCCTGGGGCCCATCCCGCCGGCGTGCAGGGGGACCGGGGGGGCAAGCAGCGCCGGGGATTAAGCGGAGTGGGAAGCGATAATGCGATCATGGGGCGTCATAATGGAGGGTGTCAGCCTGCCAAGGTTTGGTGTGTTGTAGCAGTCGGTGCTGTGAGGTCTGGAAGGCGCCCAGCGCTGTGAGCTCTGCTGGATGGCAGTGGGGTGGAAGCGGCTGCTGGGGGGTGCGTCGTTTGCATAGCCCAGCCCCCCCCACATGCTGCAGAACGTCTGGGTCCCTGTGGCAGTTTTGGAATGGTCCCTCGCAGTTGGGTCAACGGACCCAGCGCAGCCAGTAGATCCTCTGCCTGGCATCAATCCGTTGGTACTGGTGATTCCAAAGAGGTGAAATTGGACTCTACGGGTCTCCTCAGAGGACCTTCAGGAGCTGTGGGCTGCGGGTGGGGACTGGCTCTCTTTCTCTGCTCCAGTGACTGGTCCCATTGCTCATAGGAAGTGGAACAGCTTTAGCAGGTGAATCTGCCCTCTCCCTTCTTCTGGGGGTTCCGGGAGCTGTTTTGGAGGTGAGGGAGATGGAACTTGATGGTCTTGAGCCAAACTGGAGAGAGCAGAGATGGACTGTAATTTATCTGACCTCAATTGTGTATCTGTAATGCAGTGTCATCGTCTCCGCCTGCACAACTGGACTAAGGTCCTCTTTTGTTTTCAAGGAGACAGCATGAATAAAGTCAGTGAATCTAGCGTGCGGTCTTTCTGACCAAATATAGAAGCATTTACTTTAGGATAAGGTAAACAGTACGTTGAACTCACTGGTTATCCTGACTAACTCTCCGTTGCCTAAAAGTGGGACCAAGTTGGTGTGTCTACATTAGAGACATCCACGTTAAGTCGGATGACTCCCAGCCCAGTCGCCTGCGTTCCTCATCGGGTCTCTGACAACTCCGCTGTTAGCCCTTATTGAAGCCAAGTAGAAAAGAAAGCCTGAAATTGTCATTTGCTCTTTTGCAGCTTGACAGCCTGACTGCCACGGCAGAAGGAGCTTAACCCTTCACCCTGGCATAGATACCACCCCACACTATCCGGCTCCCGCGGGCCCAGGACAGCGCTCTGCTTCAGCCACGCGACAAAGGCAGAAGAGAAATGCTTCCCTCGCATGTTTGTTATGTGCAGAATATAACGCAACGTCCAAGACAGAGGAAAAATCAAACGGAGGGCGCCCTTGGGCCTGGATGCCGTTCCAGAAACTACGAATTGCCTTCGCAGATGTGCCTCCAAAAGACCGACTAAAACACCTATAATGGATCAATTATTCTGTTGGGTAGAGGCATTCCCTACTCAAAAAGCAACTGCTCAAGTGGTTCTTAAAGCTTTCCTGAAAGATATCATACCACGTTTTGGAGTGCCTGAAGAAACAGACTCCGATAAAGGATCACATTTCACAGCTGAAATATCAGAGAACCTGTTTAAAGCTTTAGGAATTTGACAAAGACTGCATGCACCTTACCACCCCAATCCTCGGGACAGGGAGAGAGAATGAACTGTACTCTCAAGATTAACTGGCAAAAATTTGTAGAGAAACTCAATTAAAATGGACAGAAGCTTCACCATTAGCCCTGTGGGAATTAAGGCGATGCCCAAACGCAGGTCATAAATGAACTCCTTTGGAGATTTTATTCAGAAGACCAGATTGAATTCTGGGAACCTTTGCTCCAGCACACACAAGCCTTTTGGCAGGCGATGAAGGAGTTACCCAATATGTCTGATATCTACAAGACAGTTTTAAAAAGAAACAGTACAAAGCTGTAATTACACAAACTTTACCTTTAGGAAACTCTTTGCATCCATATCGACCCGGGAGATTATAAAGGTCTAGAAGACTAAAGATGCATCACAAGCCAAGTGCGAGGGTCCTGTGCAAGTATTGTTAGGCACTTACTCTCTGCTCTTAAAGTTGCAGCTAAAGATGCACGGATCCACCACTCTCAGGTGAAAGCCGCACCGAACTCCCGGTCATGACCCTCCTTTTGCTGCTGTTCAACACGATGGAGGAATTCCACTACACCACCTAACTCCAAGTTTCAGCTGGTGGCTATTATTGCCAAAGACTGCCTTCAATGATTCAGACTGCAAGCCTGTAATTATATACCCCAAAATGCAGCCGGAGGCCCGTGCACACTTGGAAGACTCACAGTCTCCCAACTACAAAAAAATACCTCAGCCAACTCTTACACAAAAAGAAGCAGAAGGAGCCTATCTCAGGCTCTACCACCGGAGTGGGACTCAAATGTCAATCTGGTGAGCAAAGCGGAAGCAGTAGCCTTAAGCCTGCCATTAGTGAGAGTCCCTGCACTGGCACTAGGTGCCAGCCTCCACCTGACAAAGGTGGCCTGTACGCTAGCAAAACTCCGGATGCCGCCACCACCACTTTGACTGCATTACTGCAAGAGGAACAACAGTCGAACAGGGAAGCAATCCTACAAAGCAGAGCAGCTGTAGATGACTTGTTACTTAGGGCCAACCCCGGGTGTGAACGGAGGGAGGGCTCTGGGTGGCACCCAAGGGCACGCACAGGGCCGTGCTGGGTACCCAAAGGCAGGCAAAGGGCTCGGGCTGGGCACCGAAAGGCATACGGAGGGCTCAGGGCCGCACCAAAGGGCAAACGGAGGGCCCTAGGAAGCCCAAAGAGAGAAATGGAGGGCCTCGGGAGGCACCGCAAGGCAGTTTGGCAGCCCCTCGCTTGCCCCGAAAGGCCCACACCAGTCCCTAGGGGACATGGAAAGGCAGAGGTGCCTTGAGGAGACGAGAGGAGAAGAGGAGTCCGCTGGGAAAGATGAAAAGCTGAAGGCCGCTCCGTTAGCGGGACACCGAAAGGCCCACCGAGGGCCCTGGGTGGGAACCCAGAGGCCCATCAGGAGCTCCTGAGGGGACGAGAGAATACATGCACAGAAGAAGGCGCAGCCTTCAAGAGCACCTACAGATGGGACTCACACGAGGCATGAGTAGAGCTTTGCAGAGCTGGACCATCCTGTCCCATAGCCCTGACGCAAAGCTTTCTAAACAAGGCAGAAACATTGACTGCTTTTCTCTTCCCTACTCCAGGTTCCCTGTAAAACTGGGTCTTAGCCTGGCCGAGGCTGTAGGAGGGAGGAAGACGAGGGAAAACACTGCAGGGAAAATGCCCACACCCAGTAGGGCCTGGCGTGAATAAACGTAGGCACAAGCAAGCCCTTGGGAGCAAACTCTTTATTCTCTGCCAGGGGGAGCTGCCCGGGGGCTCTGTGGCCCTGGAGCCGCACACCTCCTCAGGACACCCTCCACAAGGTTCCCAGCTACTGCCCTCTTGATCGACTCGGGCTGCACGGGCTCCTCCAGGAAAAGCTTTAGACGCACTGGTCTGCGCCCTGCTCCTGCCTGGCTAGGGGGCTTTGGACCCGCTGGAGGCACGGGCTGCCTTGGGAACTGCGGGCCGTGGAGGGGAGGGTGCCTGCGGTGCTCCCTGGCCTGCGTATACGCAGGGATTCCCACGCGGGCACCGAAGACTTCGCTGCGGCTCCGCAGGTGTAATCCCGGGACTTCGGAAGGCCTTCTCTTGGCCGGCGAGCATCTTGCTCAGCGCCGTGGAGGAGAGATGGGAGGAGAGGACGTGAGCTCTCCTCTTTGAGTTGTCCCGCTTCCTCTGAAGGCGTGACTATTGCAGGCAGGCTGAGAGGCGGCAGGACCTTCCTTGCTTGAAGCTTCTCGGATTTTGGCTCGGACTTCCTTCCTGCCTCTGACTTCTTCGTCAGGCTCTCCACAACTTCAAGGACGATGGTTTTGGCATACTCGAGCAATTCAGCATCCAGCTGCTCAGCTCTGGAGACGGCTTTTTGGATGCTCTCCTGGGCAATCTCGCGACTCACTCGTGAGACATCAGCAGCCTTTTGCTGGGCTTGCAACACGGGCAACTTGGCTCTCTTGCTTGCTTCTGGCGTCTGCCCTTCCGATGCTCTGGCTGCTCCTTGTCCTTCTGTCACGCCCGGAAGCTTCAGGGTCTCCGAAAACTGACAGCAAAAGTTCTTGTCAGAATCGAGCCGGTGCCATTTGGCTTAGAGCAAAGGGCACTGTAGCCCCCCTGGACCTCAGCAGGGTGAACCAGGTGCCGCGGGCCCTCAACTGGAAGCTAGTGGCTGCCTGGGTACCGCTGATCGTGGCCGGAGGACTGGCCCCAGGGCACAGCGGGCCCCCGCAGGGGCTGCTACTTCCAACGCGCTGGTTGGCTCCTGACTGCCACGGCAGAAGGAGCTTAACCCTTCACCCTGGCAGAGATACCACCCCACACTATCCGCAAACGCTTCCCAAGAGGCTCTTGCAGGGAATGGAGCCGGGCAATGTTTCAAGGGCCCCCCCAAATGAGAACTGGGCAACAGCAGGCACTCCCCTGAGCTAATCAAGACCTCCTGCAAGACAAAACCACCCCACGAACGGCCAAGCACCGGCACTCTCAGGTTCAGGAACACTGCATCTTTGGATGCAGAAGTCTTTGGATGAAAACCAGAGTTTTTCAACCAGACGCGAAAGCAGCACCATGGACCGTGCGGCCATTTAGTGCACGCAGCTCGCAGGTTCGCGCTAGATGTGCGAGTCCGTGCGCAGAAGCGGCCACTGAGAGTGCCCAGGCACGCTTTTGCGTCAGAAAGGGCTAGAGCCTCGTGTCCGAGAGACACCAGCCAGGCACCACCTCCTCAGCACCCAAGCACCGCTCGCAAGCCCCGAGCGGCTCTGTGCGTGGCAGCACCCTCTCCCGAGGCCCGCGTACCAACACGCTGCCGCACAGCGGAGGCGGCCCCAGCATCCACCCGCTCCTACTCACCGGCCTCCCTTCCACAGCGGACTTTTTGGAGCTGCTCTGGCTGCCTGGCTCTCTCCTCTTTCCCACCTGCTGCTGCTGCTGTGCTGCTGTTGGCACTGGCCTGCGGGAGGAGGCGTTGCTCTTTTTCAAGAGCCTCCGGTCTTTCACTCCGCTCCTTGATCCCACTCAGATGCCTGTCAAGAGAAAGGCAGGCAGCTGAGAAGGGGACGCTCTGTCCAGCTTGCCCAGGCCATTTTCCGCTCGGCCACTCCCATCGTCCTGCTCTGGGCTGCTTTGCTCCAGTACTCCCCACAGCACCTTCCAGCTGCCTGTCCGAGGCTCCAAACAGAGACCGGCACCGGCTCCTTCCACCGCTGGGCATTGTTTCTTTACTGGAACATGAGGCTCCAGGACTTCTCTCAGGGACCACGGGCCCCCTTGAAGAGCAAGCGTTACTTGCCCTTTTCTTACCTCGGCCTCCTCTTCCCCTCTCCACCCGGCAAAGTCTTTCTTTGCTCCGGCAGCAGCCGCTCTCGCAGGCGAGAAACGTCACTCCCTCCCGGCAGTCTGGAGGCATCCTCTGCTTTGGCCAGCTCTTGCTGAAGCTTTTGCTGAAAGGTGACACCAGGTTGGGGCTTGCTGTTGCCTGCACAAGCGCTCAGGCCCCTGCGTGCTGAGGTGTCCCGCGGGCCCAGCACAGCGCTCTGCTTCAGCCACGTGACGAGGGCAGAAGAGAAATGCTTCCCTCGCGACTCTGCGAGCCTGCACGTGACTTTCCTGCCCATGCCCACCCCTGCACCCTGTGCTAGCTCAGCTCGCAGCCCGGTACTCCTTGCCCTGCCATAACGCCCGGCCCGGTGGCACAGCCCTCACCTCTTCGGCATCGACCGCCTCCCCTCCCCGACACGCCGCAAGTAAAGCCCCCCCTCGCCACCGTGTCGCTCACCGGTGTCCACCAAGGCTCCGCTCTTTGCCTACCTCCTCTCGCAGGAACATTTTCTCTGCCTCCAGCTTGAGCGTGGTCAGATACTGCCTGTACTCATTGAACTCCTTCAGAGTGCAAACCACCTATGGAGAGACGAGGGCAGAAATCCCCCAACAACTCTCAAGCCAGCTACGCAGACTGCCTGCCCCAAAACAGCCCAAACCCAGCGGCAGGGGAGCTGCTCCTCTGCACACCCTCCCCTCCCCTCCCCTCCCCTCCCCACTGGTGGGCCCCTGACTCCCCCCCAGACAGGGCTGAGTGGCTCCTCGCCCCAGCGCCAGGCCCTGCACCGCCTGCCTCCTCACCACTCAGGCAGCGCAGGGCAGCCTGAGAAGAGCACGAGTGGCAATGCCAGAGGGACGCTGGCGCTCCTTCTGCTCCCAGGGAAACCAGCCCCACAGCCCTGTGCCCTCCGCCAGCAACAGGCGGCTGCACCAAGCGCTCTGGGAACCCCGCTTGATGAGGACTCTTTTCCTCAGCCCC
>NW_026114074.1:0-72260 GCF_018139145.2 Gymnogyps californianus | reverse complement strand
ACCTGGGCCAAAGAGCACGGCATTGAGTGGGTGTATCACATCCCCTATCATGCACCAGCCTCCAGGAAAATCGAGCGATACAATGGACTGTTAAAGACTACATTGAGAGCAATGGGTGGTGGGACCTTCAAACATTGGGATACACATTTAGCAAAGGCTACCTGGTTAGTCAACACTAGAGGATCTGCCAATCGGGCTGGCCCTGCCCAATCAGAACTTTTACCTACTGTAGAAGGGGATAAAGTCCCTGTAGTGCACATAAAAAATATGCTAGGGAAGACAGTCTGGGTTACTCCTGCCTCAGGCAAAGGCAAACCCATTCGTGGGATTGCTTTTGCTCAAGGGCCTGGGTGCACTTGGTGGGTGATGCGGAAGGACGGGAAATTCCGATGTGTGCCTCAAGGGGATTTGATTTTAGGTGAGAACAGCCAATAGATTAAATTGTATGATATTAATTGCTATATAATCTTGCCACTGTATGTCATCACTACTATAGTTGTTGTATGTTATATCAAGGGTATTACCGTAAGAATCACCTAAATTAATGAAGAATGAACTTTGATAAAACCGAGTGAAGTGCAGTAGTGATGGAACCAGGACTGACTGCAGCATGCAACAATCCAACACTACACACCATCCTCCTGCTGCGCCCGATGTCATCTGCCCGCTGTACTGCACCAAAGCCTGATCCTGCTCTGCCGACTGAGCGGACTTCACACCATCCCTCCTGCCCAGACAGACTGTTATGATAGATGGAGTCCAAAGTCATGGACTGAATGAACTCAACGAACATTTTAAATGGACATTGTAAAGGCTTATACATTAAGGGAATGATATCTGTGTGTATATGTATTAAAAGGTAGCAAAAGTGGTGGTGATTAATTGAAAATGCATTGGAAAGTGTGGGACCTGGACATGATGTAGATCGTATAGAATAAGGGGTGGATACTGTCCTGGTTTCGGCTAGGACAGAGTTAATTTTCTTCCTAGTAGCTGGTATAGTGCTGTGTTTTGGATTTAGGAGGAAAAGAATGTTGATATAACACACTGATGTTTTTAGTTGTTGCTAAGTAGTGTTTATACTAAGTCAAGGATTTTTCAGCTTCTCATGGCCAGCCAGCAAGAAGGCTGGAGGGGCACAAGAAGCTGGGAGGGGACACCGCCAGGACAGCTGACCCAAACTGGCCAAAGAGCTATTCCATACCATATGACATCATGCCCAGTATATAAACTGGGGGAGCTGGCTGGGAGGGGGGATCGTGGCTCGGGAAGTAACTGGGCATCGGTCAACGAGTGGTGAGCAATTGCATTGTGCACCACTTGCTTTGTATAGTTTAATTCTTTTAGTATTACTATTGTCATATTATTATTGTCATTATCATTGTTTTTCATTTCTTTCTGTCCTATTAAACTGTCTTTATCTCAACTCACGAGGTTTTTTCCCTGATTCTCTCCCCCATCCCAGGGGTGGGGGGGCAGTGAGCGAGCGGCTGCGTGGTGCTTAGCTGCCGGCTGGGGTTAAACCACGACAGTTGGGGCAATCCCAAACATGGATACAGGCTGGGCAATGAATGGATTGAGAGCAGCCCTGAGGAGAAGGACTTGGGGGTGTTGGTTGACAAGAAGCTCAACATGACCCAGCAACGTGTGCTCACAGCCCAAAAAGCCAACCGTATCCTGGGCTGCATCAAAAGAAGTGTGGCCAGCAGGTCGAGGGAGGTGATTCTCCCCCTCTACTCCGCTCTCATGAGACCCCACCTGGAGTACTGTGTTCAGCTCTAGGGCCCCTAACATAAGAAAGACATGGACCTGTTGGAGCGAGTCCAGAGGAGGGCCACGAAGATGATCAGGGGGCTGGAGCACCTCCCCTATGAGGACAGGCTGAGAGAGTTGGGGCTGTTCCAGCCTGGAGAAGAGAAGGCTCCAGGGAGACCTTATAGCAGCCTTCCAGTACTTAAAGGGGGCCTACAGGAAAGATGGGGAGGGACTCTTTACAAGGGCATGTAGTGATAGGACAAGGGGTAATGGCTTTAAACTGAAAGAGGGTAGATTTAGATTAGATGTAAGGAAGAAATTCTTTACTGTGAGGGTGGTGAGGCACTGGAACAGGTTGCCCAGAGAGGTTGTGGATGCCCCCTCCCTGGAAGTGTTCAAGGCCAGGTTGGATGGGGCTTTGAGCAACCTGGTCTAGTGGAAGGTGTCCCTGCCCATGGCAGGAGGGTTGGAACTAGATGATCTTTAAGGTCCCTTCCAACCCAAACCATTCTATGATTCTATGATTCTATGAATTAGCAATGTTTAAGGAGGCAAACCAGAGCCATTGTCCTTTTTAGCTGCTCACACTTGAAAAGGTGGTAGCATACAAAGATGACGTAAGGTAAAAATAGGAAATTTCAGAAAGCTAAGTTCTCTTCTGCTTTAACCCTGCACAACCTTTTTCGATTTGAGATGAGGAAGGCAGAGGTATATGAGATGTGTTCAGAAAATAATTTGGCCCATGCTGTACAGTGCAATCTCATTTGGATTTGGATATCTGGGAATGCAAGACTGCTATGTTGCCATGCAAAAAACAGTGGCAACTCTTATCTTGCGACACTTATCTGACATGAGTAGGATAAACACATGTCTGGAGTAGGAACCCAATAATTTGCTTTCCTGAAAAAGGAGTATTTTTTTAAACCACTGATATGCTCTGACATGGTGTCAGATTGTATCAGGGCATTTTCCATAAACTAATTTTGCATATGTGTGAGATGCTGTCCAGAACAGGCTCACAACTGAACTAGATAAATATTTAAATTATTTAAATATTTAATTTATGGCCTTTTCACAAATATCAATTTCAATTCTCTCAGATTTCTCAGGATAATCCAGTGTGTCTCCTCCTCTTCCCCATGACTAATTGTCTGTGGCCTAAATATATAGAGAAGGTCTGTATTCTGTGCACTTACCCGTAAGGGCATTATCAACAAAGAAAGGTCTCCTGTTTGGTTTTCACCAATGTTGCTCAACATGAAGATAGAGTACACTTTAGGATCATAGCCATGCTGTTGTTTGAAAAGTGCTGTTAGAAAACCTAAACATAAAAAATGTATTCTCTCTCATCTAGGAGCTGATCTCAATCCCACCTCAGGCAATGGAAAAACTTCTGTTAGCATAAGCGGGGCAGAATCAACACTTTTGGGAGAAATCTGGGCTTTTCTCCATCTCCAATTTCTGTCTGTATGGTGGGGCTCCCCTTTTCTCTTGACTTCTGCTTAAGATAATGAGGGGTTCCTCTGAGTTTCACCCAATGAAATTTTAAACACCCCTTGTAACTGAGACATGAATATTGGTGTCAAATTCCCCCAAGAAAGCTGGGGGGAAAATTATCTGAACAAAATCCTCCATGGCATACAATAGTGTCTTTAAAACAACCACGTGTCATGAAGTTTGAACAAGATGTTGACAATGCTCAAACCGATGAGACATTTTACAATGGGCGCCAGGAATCGTGAAAACTGAATAGGTCAAGAATCAACTGTGGTGAAAAAGGCTGCATATAGGTAAAAAGTCACATGTCGTGCTAACAGTTCACAAGATTTCTGAGACTTATTTAGCTCTGCCCTTGTGAAAAGTGATGAGCCCAATCCAGTCACAGCTGGCAACTGGACGAAGTGATGTAAACCATAACAGCATGTCCTGGTTTCGGCTGGGACAGAGTTAACTCCCTTCTTAGTAGCTGGTACAGTGCTGTGTTTTGGATTTAGTGTGAGAATAATGTTGATAACACTCTGATGGTTTAGTTGTTGCTAAGTAGAGCTTATCTTAAGCCAAGGACTTTTCAGTTTCCCATGCTCTGCCAGCAAGCAGGTGTGCAAGAAGCTGGGAGGGGGCATAGCCAGGACAGCTGACCTGAACTAGCCAAAGGGGTATTCCATACCATGGAACGTCATGCCCAGTATATAAACAGGGGGGAGTTGGCTGGGAGGGGTGGATCGCTGCTCAGGCATTGGTCAGCGGGTGGTGAGCAATTGCATTGTGCATCACTTGTCTTTTCTTGGGTGTTATTTCTTTTTTTTTTTGTTATATTCCTTTTCATTGCTATTATTATTATTATATTTCATTATTTTTATTGTTAGTATTTTATTTTACTTTAGTTATTAAACTGTTCTTATCTCAACCCATGAGTTTTACTTCTTTTTTTCCTTTCCTCTTCCCATCCCACTGGGAGGGGAGGAGTGAGCAAGTGGCTGCGTGGTGCTTAGTTGCTGGCTGGGGTTAAACCACGACACAGCAGCAATTGCTTTATGAATCTGCAGGTGGGGATGCCCAGTGTGCTCTGTCCTTCTGCAGGCATGGCCACACAAGGGTAGAGAGGGGGAGAATCAAGCCCAGAGAGGCTCAGTGCTGCTGCAAAACTTGTCATGGACATTTTGGGAAATCCCACTTACTGCCCAATTCTGCAGCACGCAGATCCGCTCTACTGATTCCCTCATGCCTTGCAAGGGACAAAACAGGTGCTAGTTTAATGCCACAATGGGAGACAACCTGCCAACATGCCAGGCCAGCACTGCACGGGAAACACACTGCAAGCAGAATTTCAAGCTAGATCTAAACATGAACTGATCAATCTGTTAAAGAAAGATACCCAAAATAGTGCTGAGGAGCTTCAGTGTTGCATACATGGGTTTCAGGTGCCTATCTGCAAGAAAACAATTTTTCAAAAAACCCATCTAACCTGCTGAGGCACTTGAAATACCAAAAGCACTTACAGTTTCTGGTGAAAACATCCTTAGGCAACAGTAGCTGTGCTATCTTGCATGCCCAATAGCACCACTCTCTTGGCTGGTGTGACTATCTAGGTACCTATCTCCTTGCCTATGGCTCCTTAGGATTCAGAAATTAAGTGCCCCTGTGCCTAAATCCCCTGAAGAGTATGATTTTTTATGCATACCAGAACACACCTAAGACAAACCAAGAGGCTACATCTATTCTAGTGAAGAAAATGGTTTCTCTAGCCCTCAGGGCAGCTAGCACAGCACAGCATGCACTCATACAGCTTCACCCTGCTCACCTCCAAAGATGGGTGGCCACATTCAAGCTGCTCCCTGGGAAGGTGGCCAGCACAGGCTAACCCTAAGCTGTGCCCACCCCTTGCCTGATGCAGCCTGGGGTCTTGAGGGCCAAAACCCTGCCAGGGCTCTGCTAATGGCTCAACATTATGGACAGTCACATGCTGCTGCTCAGGTCTGCATCTGGCCATGTTTAGTTTATTAGTACAGATCCCCTGTCCTGAATGGCTCTGGCCAGTACATTAGGATGCTCCTGGCTTTGCTCCAGACTGTTGATTAGGGCATTTGCCTGGGAGCACCCTATAGGGGTGTGGAGAAATATAATTTCATTTCAGATCATGTTTCCCTGATCTCAAATATAAACAGAAAAAATAAATTTTCAGATTTCAGATAGAAACTGGAGATTCACATTTTTATTTTTGCAGCACAGTTGATTCACATTTTGATTTTTGCAGTGCAGTTGGAAGTGCATGGAGGACGGCACTTACGACAGGTAAACTGTCCCTGCAGTTCCCTGCCCAGCTTCCCATTGCCTTCTGCCAAGGCTACCACCGCTGCTCAGTGGTAATTTCATCTGTTAAATTTTGGTTTGGTTTGGGTTTTTTTTTTTTCCCACTCACAGACAGATTAGAGCTACAGGAATATATTGAAATGAGCTGTGCTCGTTCCCCACAAGACGGAACAAGAGCCCTTCTTCTCAAAGCTATTGCAAGCTGTAAACTCCCATAGCCTCCAGAAGGCACCTCCGTTTCCTAAGCGCAGGAAAGAGAAGTATAAAATGGGATCCTGGCTAGAAAGGATTTTGATTTCCTGATCTGCTCCAACAACTGAGGGCCTGCACTGGAAGTCCTTGCCTTTCACATCATGCATGTGTAAGGCCCACAAGCACTGTGAACCCTGCAGAGATCGGCCGCTCGAATGACAAACTGCTCGAGGGTCCAGCCTGAGGGATGAGGAGGGGTTCATAATAATGTCTTTCAGTGCTGCAGTGTTTCACACTGTTCTGTGTAGTGGTTATGGCAGATAAAACTTCCCAGAGCTCCTTCAACAACAGCCTGGATTAATGAATAACCTCAGTCTGGGCAGAGATATGGAAGTTTACCCTTATGAGCTCTGCTCTCAGCCATTTGAGTTGAGGAGCAACAAGAGTGATATTTCAGCTGGGGAGGATTAAGGAGGGGGTGCAAGGATAAGAAAACAAGAGAATAGGAACAAGAAGGAGGGAAAGTAACTTCCTCATGATTAGGAACGATTGGTGATGAGATGAGAAGTGAGCTTGAATATGACTTCCTTTATGGGAGCAGGGTATGCAAGAGCGAGGAGAGAAAGAAGACAGAGCCAAGTGGGTTTTCACATTTGTGAAGAAAAAGCTTCTCAGTAAGAAATAGGCTTGGAGATAGTGAAGAGAGAAGACAGATGAAGAAGGATGTGGGTAGGAGCTGATGAGTTTCTGCCAAGTCCTCTTAGTTTTATGTGCTATTTCACCATCTCTGTTGCAGGGGAGTCAAAGGCCAATATTGGTTACAGGACACTACTGCACAAAATGTTATACTAGAAAACACAGATCTGTCACTTAAGGGGGACGTGCCAGGCTGCCAAATCCCAAGGATGTGGGCCAGGCCCATCTCCTGTCACCCTACCTTCCAGCCAGCAGCTTCCCCTTTTTGCAGCTCTCTGTGAGCACGAGCTTCTTCTTGCTTCTCTGAGTAGATCAGCCCCAAAACCCAGTATGCAGGGAGTAGGACAGACTCTAGGACAGCCAATATGGCCAAAGATGCATTTTTTGGGGGGGGTGGGGTAAAGGAAGAAGGAGGGAGAGAAGAAGGAGGAAGGAAAAAAGGAGAAAAGGAGGCAGCGGGAATGACAGAGAAGGCTGTAAAGAGAAAAGAAAATAAAAGAAAAGAAGATATGGTAAGACTAAGAAGAGCAAAATCTGCTAAAAGTCAGTATAAGTGTGGGCACAGGGATAGCCACAGTGGCAATGCTCAGAGAAGGTGAATTAATGGAGAGCGGAGGTTGCTAGAAGGGCAAACAGAACTCTGTTGGGTTTTTTTATGTAAATATTATTTTACTATTTAATGGCATGTTCTGCAGCTAGAGCAGGCCACTGTTTGCCTTTTGCCGATGAAGTCCCACTCCTGGCTTGCAGCAAGAGTAGAGAGGCAACTTAGCCCTTCCTAAAGGATGCACTTGATTACCTGGCTGAAAGAGAGGGAAAGAGAGCCAAAAAAGTATGTTCTCAGAAGGACAGAATGAGAAAGGGAAGTCATCAGACAAATGGCAGACACAAACCAAAGTTTATATGTCTTTGTTTTAAGATCCTGGCCAGGAGATAAGGTCGAAAGGCAGATAGAAAGGAAAGGTGTTTGAGGATACTTGAGGTGAAAAAAAAAACCCTGCCAAAGGTGGAAAGCAGAAGAGGCAGAAGTGAAGAGAGGAGAGCAGAACTGGCCAGCGAGAAACATGAGAGGGAACAAACGTGAGCGACGCACCTGGGAAATTCATAGCACTCCTGCCAAATGATCAGCAGAACAAGACTGTCAGTGAAGAGGGGATGGGGCTGAGGATGAAGGGGGAAAAGCAGTGACGGGTAAGCACAGCAAAACGGCTGAGCATGGAGATCCCGGAGACAGAAGAGAGGCCAGTGCCCTCATACACAGAAGAAAGCTGCACAAATGGGTGCAGAGACAAAACACGCTCGTGTGTGTGTGCCTGTGCATTAGGCACGGCTCAAGCTCCGGCAGCCACATCTCCATGCCAGCACCATTTATTCCTTGTTTTGAGATAAAGTGAGTTGTGCAAGGTCAGCATGGGCTGATCTCCATATAAGGGTACCAGCACTGGCAGCCAGCGCAGTGGGGCTGCCCACAGTGCAGGTGCCACCGCTGGCGGGCATGGTGCAAGGGTGGCTGCCGCTTCTCCCTGGGCTTAGCAGTTAGGCAGGGAAAGTCTCCAGAGACTGCCGAGTCTGAGGCCAAAACTGAAAGGAGGGTAGGTTGCCAAACCAAGCGCCTAAGTTGTTAGGGAAAAAAGTCAGCAATTCTTAAACAAATATCTTTCATAAACACGATGCCATTTGGACTGCATTGCTGGGAGCATGTGTGTGTGTTGCTGCGATTAACTCACGTATTTGCCTTTCAGAGATTCAGGGAGATTTGTGCTACATGGACCTGAACTTGAAAGGTGGTAAGCACTCTCATCTCGTGGTTGGCAGCTCCAGTAGGTATCACATCCTCCACAGGATCAGGCCACTGCCTGGGACTGGCCTCACCAGAACTGGAGCCACATATTTCGAGAGGGATAAATGACACTCCCCTGAGAGCCATGTGCCTATGTGGCAAGTGAGTGATGTGGAGTTATTAAGAGTATTCACAAGTCACATTTTTTTAATACAGAATTCTAAATCACAAAACAGGGCCCCAAAATTTTAGGTGAATTAGGCCATGAAGTGGCCTGGCATTTTTAGAATAGCCCACCTCCATTCCCTCACATACTGAGTGCCTTACTCCCCAAGGACTTACATACCCTCAAATGAATACATCTAGATATATAGGTGTCAGTATAGCCTCTGTTCTGAGATAGCCTTCAGAGCACATAGTCACCAGACATACAATTTGAGCTACTCTAAAAATGACTCCCCTTTGTCAGCTAGCTCTACACTTTATTGATGTGTCACATTATATATTAAAATGGAATGTAGTTAAGAGGGTTAATGAGAACAATCTTTTTTCTTCCATCCTTTGGGACATTCCACTGTTACAATCAGATTATCCCTGTTTGCCAGTCACCAAGTCCTCTGTATCATGTGCTGCTGAACTTCATTTCCTCTTGTCTTGGCCACAGCCACGCACTCTAATTTGGTCACATCAAATCAGTGTTAAAGCAGGTCAGCTGAGCTACCAGTGCCTCTGCACAGTGCAGCTCTCTGTGCTGCATTTCGGGGAGGCAGTGCCACCCCAGCACGCTGGGAGCCTCATTGAGGCGGGTGATCTGAGCACATTGCTTAAGAGCTATAGGTTCTTCTGGTGAACTAAGGCTTTTCCTGGAGGTCTTTATTGCACAATCCACAGTGATTAAGGCTTCCATGTTCTCAAAAGGAAATTAATATTCTGCAGGCTACGTAAGGAAGAATTTGGGAACTTAGAAGGCTGGGAGGGAAAGAATACACCAGAATGTAATTGGGTGAAAGATTAAACACTTCAAAAATTGCTTCAAATGTAGGAGAATGAGAGGGGTGAAATCATTTCAGTTAACAGCAAATTCACTGAAAGTTGTAGCATCAGGAAGAAACAATTTGCAGATTTTAGCTGGATTCACCAATCACCTTCATTTAGAAAACAGAAGGGGATTTTATAAAAAGTTAAAATGCTTTGAAGATTTTGAATTGCCATGATTCATTCTGAAAAAGTCAAGCGCTGCTTGACTGGAAGCTTTGTTTTTCCACTTTTTGTTTGGTAAAGGCCCTTTTAAAATAGACCTATGCATTAAGAAAAAGATCAAGGAAGAAATATGTAACTTGAAACTAAATGAAACATTTTGGGTGAAAAGAAACAAAGCATTTTGTGGAGATTATTTTTTCAAGAAAAATGAAAAATTCCATTTCAAGTTCACCTGCCTTACATCTATTCCTTTCCATTTATTAGTGTGATTGGCAAGGCAAAAACTCATAATACAAATAGTTCTAATGAGTTATTATAGTGAGCTCTAGTTCCTTCTCAGGAATAGCCTATATAAAAGATGGATCTGTTGTGTGAAACCCCATTACTGCTGTGAAGTGTGCTCAGTACCAAGGTATTTACCATACCTTATTATCCTTGGCAGCTCTGGTGTACATTGTTGTGCCAATAACGTTATTGAAAACAAAGAGAAGGCAACTTGGCCAATTATTTGATAACCAAAACTAATTGCTAAGATTTGAGCCCAATAGTGGGGTATGGGAAAGCTTCCCATAATGCTAATGCTTAAAAAAATGTTTATCTATATCTCGTTCATTTTTTTAACAAACTATAGTTGAAATATAGCTTAATTTCATAAGATTTTGAGTACATGTGCAATGCTTACAATCTTTCAACAGGTCATTTCTCACATGTCACATTAAAAACACATACTGAAAATCCTATTCTTCATCCTTTTACATCCTTTGTAAATCAGTGGAGTCTGGGAACACAACACATGTAATTCAGATGAGGATTGGGCCTGTTATCCTCTTTCTGACTGTGCTGCAGAGGTAGTTTAGGTGCAGTAACAGCTCCCTTCTTAAAATAGTCCATAATACATTGACTAGAAAGACCAAGGAGGAGGAGCTCAAGCATTTGCTTCAACTTCTTCATAATAAGTACCATTGTACTGCTCAAAGTTTAATGAGCTTTAATAGTATCACTTGAAGGAAGGGCATTTCCTCCCTCCACAGAAACTGCCTTGTGAATCTGTACAAAAGTGTCCTATTCTTCCTCCCGTGAATTAAGGCTTTGGTTAGGATCAGTTTCAGTGGCGAATTTCAGGAATGAAAAATGTATATTTTTATGCTGCTGAACACACTGGGAAAATTTTGCTGAAAGATCTCCTTCTGTCACGATACTTCTGTAGCTGCACATGAAAATCTTATTAAAATATGTTTTATTTATTAACTCCTATTTTGAAATAGAGGAGATTTGGGACCAACAAACTCATTTAATAAATTATAGAGAGAGGGAGTACTTGATCTTAGATAGGCTCATATTGCCTTTAATTTTGATTATATGGTATATAATGTAATCATGGGGGCAATATACATAATACAGTAATGGGTACACTGAAACTGCATTTAAATGAATATCTAATTCATCAGAAATATTAGTCAGAGAGAACAGAGACAGCATATTGAAAACAAAAGAATTCTTCAGAGAAGTGGGAGTTTAAGGCATGTGAGACATCTGAAAGATTACAGAGAGTTAATTTAAAGGTGAGAAACTGGAAATGTATATAAATAGCTGCCTCTTGACATTTCTTATAATGGAAGTCACACCTAAGAAATGGAAGGGCAACCAATTTTAAATGTAGGAAAGGGAAATTGTCTTTTTCCTTAGTGTTATCCTGTGAAACTCACAGCTGGAAGATAATATTGCGGTCAAGAGCTAGCAGGAATTTAGTATTTCTTATTTACCTAGGAAAAAACATATAAAGAGAGGCAAACTACCTAGCTTCATGGTATAAATCATCAGCTAAGAATACAAGGGGTGGTTAGTTCATAGACATACTTTTTGTTTGCAAGGTTTCTTGCTCCTTCCTCTGAAGTACTTACCCTAGCCAATCTCAGAGGCAGGATGCTGGACACGAAAGGACGTCTGACTGACTCTGTGTCAGTTCCTATTGCCCTCTCCCCTGGAAAAAGCCAGTGGACACAGAGCACTTTTGGGTGGGAAAAAGAGCCGAGATGATAACTTAGAAAATGTTGGCCTGCTGTACATGTGAGATATAAATATTGCCTTGTCATGGCTGGAGGTTTGGGAGGCCTCAGACTGACTGGAGACATGGTGTTGTCACATGCCAGCCCATTGGAAAACAGCTGGGAAGTCACCACAGAACAAATTACTATTCACAAGGCAAAACCCTAAAACAAAGCCTGTCCTTCAAATCCTGGTGGCCCAGTAAGATGCAGCACAGTTTAGGACACTGGGACATCAGCTGCACAGCCGGAGGACCTCAGTGGTGTATTGCCAAGAGCACGATGGTTGTGTCTCATTTGCATGTGCAGCGCTGGATTTTAAGCAGAGTTCAATGCATGCAGAGTCCTGCAAGTAAACACAGCACTTCTTCAAACCCATAGAGAGAAAGGGTGTGCACGGTGGTTTGAGAAGTAGGGGAACAAGATGTATCAAATGAGAGACAGGCATGGCACCCACTCTCTGAAACCATGGCCAGCTTTATTTCTGACACGATGCATAGTGGTTTCAAACTGTTGGGCGATTATGTTCCTTGGGCTTGTTCAGACCTGTAATAGGAAATGCATGCTCACAAATATATCAGTATTTCCAAAGAGCCTTGTACAAACAGCAGCCCTCACATATAACCATCACCAACTAGGCAGCTCTACAAATTCATCATGCTTTCTTGACAAAGTCAAGCACCATTACTTAATCACTTCTACCTCAGCTTTCATCTCAGCTTCTTCTAGGGTCTTTCCAAGATGAGCTGTAGAGGAGCTGGACCTGGGAATGGTGAGGACGCATGCATTCCTCACACCCTTCCCTTCTTAAAACCAGGGCAGCAGACAAGAGAAGAGGGAGGACATGGATCCCTCTTTCCTTTCCAGGTTAGGAAAGGTCTAACTGAGACATGCTCTGAGCTGTCCCACCCGCTCCTCCTGCAACTGGACAACAGGGATTAGGCATGCTCAAACAGTCTCGACTGCAGAGTCAAGAAAACCCATGACTTCCTGTTGTTGTTTTGGAGCTATTTGGGCTTTCTTTCTGCACAAAGTACCTGAGCCTTCCTAGCCAGGGGCTAGCAAGTCAGTGAAGAAGCATAAATGAGACATCAGGCATGCTGTTTCTACTGGCAGCTCACATGCAAGGCTTAATGAAGATGGCAACAGGCATAGAAAGGCTAGTAGCAGGAATCTGGCTTAAAGAAATAGGAAGGTGAGTCCCTGCTTTAGCATCCCCAGTTCTGCACATTCACAAACTGAAGCAGAGAGGTCCCTTCAAGCAGACATCTGCAAGTGTTATCACTGAGAGAGCACAGAGGATCCCGTGCAGTTCCCGGCCCAGCCCTCTGCCTCCTATGCAAGGAGACGTGACGTGCTGGGGAGGAAATCATTATATGCCCACAGGAGGATTATATAGGCATAATGAAAAGGGTCACACAGGGCCTTAAGGATGTTGTCTAGATTTCCTTGGAGTCATCTGATCAAAGATACTCCTAAGTCAAGGAGAAGAATTGCCAGACTAACTACTGGGGATAGAAGCAGGAGTTAGCATGCATATTGCTGCAGCAGAGGATTCAATGGTTCTCTTCAATAAATAAACACACTAGGAATATTTAGACAAAGACATCCTAGGATCAGATATACTAGTGGAGAATCTTGGAGCAGGGATGGATTTCTTTGATGCTCCACTGGGGAAGACTAGATACTGAAGAGACTGATGCTCTTGCAGTGGGTGGGTTAAGGAAAAAAGAATCAGCTGTCTGATGATACACTCAGCTGCTGGAGCAGGGGTCTGAAGTGTGACATTGCACAGTGCTTGCCTTGAGGTCTCATACAGTGTACACTCTTCTGATCTTATTTCTTATGCACTATGGAAAAGATGAAGGAACATGTTGGGATTGAACATCCCTTGCCTACCTGTGCTCATGCTCTCGCCCTTAGCCCTGGAGAGCCCAGGAGGACTCATGTTCAGTGATATTCCTCACTGATATAACTCTCCAAGTTGTTTGGGGATCAGCAGCCTGTGGAGTAATTACAGCCTCTGGTATGTCTTCTCCTTGTTTACCTGTACTAAACAATGGGTCTGCAGAGAACTTGAACAGCTGAAAAACTGTCATCTTAAAAGAAAGATACAAAGCTATTTCATTCTCAATCCTGAGGTTACAGACTGAGTTAATTTCAGACTAGATATAAGGAAGAAATTTTTTATGATGAGGGTGGTGAAACACTGGAACAGGTTGCCCAGAGAGGTGGTAGATGCCCCATCCCTGGAAACATTCAAGGTCAGGTTGGATGGGGCTCTGAGCAACCTGATCTAGTTGAAGATGTCCCTGCTCATTGTAGGGGGGTTGGACTAGATGACCTTTAAAGGTCCCTTCCAACCCAAACTATTCTATGATTCTATGATTCTATGATTAATTTAGATACAGAATCAATTAAGCTGGTAGGATCAAAGTCGCTCCTAATATTCAGAATGCCAACAGAGCAATTCTTCTCACATGCATATCAAAATGCTGAGAGATATAATGTACTAGCTAAAACCTCGTAATTAATGTAGCTATATGGTTCTACCAGAAACACATTCAGGGATCGTATTATCCTTTCTGTTCCTCCAAAGCTGAATACCTAAGTGAGCTTCAGTGCTGTCATGAACAGAGCCATGCATGTGTTTCTTTCTGAATGCATTTTCCAGGGAAAGATGGTGATAACGGGAATCTTTGAGATTGTCCATATTGGACTTGAAGTGACATGAAGACATTCACTGGGACTTGGAGGAGTCACCTATACACTCCTGTTATTTACAGGAGACACCTGTAACAAAGCTGCAAGCTCTGATTTATTCAAACTCAGTGAGTCTGCATTGTCTAGCTGATTACTGAGTCCTTCTTTCTACACAGACAGAGTCACATGCTCTTAGAATCATAGAATCATTTAGGTTGGAAAAGACCTTTAAGATCATTGAGTTCAACCGTAAAACTAACACTGCCAAGTCCACCACTAAACCATGTCCCTAAGCACCACATCTACATGTCTTTTAAATACCTCCAGGGATGCTGACTCAACCACCTCCCTGGGCAGCCTGTTCCAATGCTTGACAACCCTTTCAGTGAAGACATTTTTCCTAATATCCAATCTAAACCTCCCCTGGTGCAACTTGAGGCCATTTCCTCTTGTCCTATCACTTGTTACTTGGGAAAAGAGACCAACACCCACCTCGCTACAACCTCCTTTCAGGTAGTTGTAGAGAGTGATAAGGTCTCCCCTCAGCCTCCTTTTCTCCAGACTAAACAACCCCAGTTCCCTCAGCTGCTCCTCATAGGACTTGTTCTCTAGACCCTTCACCAGCTTCGTTGCTCTTCTTTGGACATGCTCCAGCACCTCAATGTCTTTCTCATAGTGAGGGGCCCAAAACTGAACACAGTATTCAAGGGGCGGCCTCACCAGTGCCGAGTACAGGGGAACAATCACTTCCCTAGTCCTGCTGGCCACACTATTTCTGATAGAAGCCAGGATGCTATTGGCCTTCTTGGCCACCTGGGCACACTGCCAGCTCATATTCAGCTGGCTGTCAACCAGCACCCCCAGGTCCTTTTCTGCCAGGCAGCTTTCCAGCCACTCTTCCCCAAGCCTGTGGCGTTGCATGGGGTTGTTGTGACCCAAGTGCAGGACCCGGATCCTCCTTCCAGCCCTTCTTGTAGATGGGCATCACATTTGCTAACCTCCAGTCAACTGGGACCTCCCCGGTTAGCCAGGACTGCTGGTAAATGATGGAAAGTGGCTTGGTGAGCACTTCCACCAGCTCCCTCAGTACCCTTGGGTGGATCCCATCCGGCCCCATAGACTTGTGTGTGTCTAAGTGGTGTAGCAGGTTGCTAACCATTTCCCCTTGGATTATGGGGGCTTCATTCTGCTCCCCATCCCTGTCTTCCAGCTCAGGGGGCTGGGTACCTGGAGAACAACTGGTCTTACTATTAAAGACTGAGGCAAAGAAGGCATTAAAAGTACCTCAGCCTTTTCCTCATCCTTTGTCACTATGTTTCCCCCCACATCCAATAAAGGATGGAGATTCTCCTTAGCCCTCCTTTTGTTGTGTCGTGGTTTAACCCCAGCCAGCAGCTGAGCACAATGCAGTTGCTCCCTCACTCCCCCCCCGGCTCCCAGTGGGATGGGGAGGAGAATCAGGAAAGAAGGTAAAACTCATAGGCTGAGATAAGAACAGTTTAATAACTAAAGTAAAATATAATACTAACAATAATAACAATGAAATATAATAATAATAATAATAATAGTAATGGAAAGGAATATAACAAAAAAAGAAGGGGGGGGGGGGGGAAGAAAAAAACCCCAGTGATGCACAATGCAATTGCTCACCACCTGCTGACCAATGCCTGAGCAGCAATCCGCCCCTCCCGACCAACTCTCCCTAGTTTATATACTGAGCATGATGTTCTATGGTATGGAATATCCCTTTGGCTAGTTTGGGTCAGCTGTCCTGGTTATGCTCCCTCCCAGCTTCTTGCACACCTGCTTGCTGGCAGAGCATGGGAAACTGAAAAATCCTTGGCTTAAGATAAACACTACTTAGCAACAACTAAACCATCAGAGTGTTATCAACATTATTCTCACACTAAATCCAAAACACAGCACTGTACCAGCTACTAAGAAGAAAATTAACTCTATCCCAGCTGAAACCAGGACAATATCCACCCCTTATTCTATCCATTTATGTCATGCCCAGATCCCACACTTTCCAATACATTTCCAATTAATCACCATCACTTTTCCTGTCTTTTAATATATACACACAGATATCATTCCTGCAGTCTATGGGCCATCTCTATCAAATGTCTGTTGAGTTCATTCAGTCCATGACTTTGGGCTCCATCTGTCATAACAGTCTGTCTGGGCAGGAGGGATGGTGCAAAGTCTGCTCAGTCGGCAGAACAGGATTGGGCTTCAGTGTGGTGCGGTGAGCGGGTGACATTGGGCACAGCAGGAGGATGGTGTGTGGTGCTGGATTGTTGCATGCTGAAGTCAGTCCTGGTTCCATCACTACTGCACTTCACTCAGATTTTGTCAAAGTTCATTCTTCATTAATCTAAGTAATTCTTACTGTAATACCATTAATATAGCATATAACATATATAGGATGTAACATATATATAGCATGTAACATAATATAGCATATATAATATAGGATTATATAGCAATCAACATCATACAATTTAATCTATTGGCTATTCTCACCTAAAATCAAATCCCCTTGAGGCACACATCGGAATTCCCCGTCCTTCCGCATCACCCACCAAGTGCACCCAGGCCCTTGAGCAAAAGCAATCCCACGAATGGGTTTGCCTTTGCCTGAGGCAGGAGTAACCCAGACTGTCTTCCCTAGCATATTTTTTATGTTCACTACAGGGACTTTATCCCCTTCTACAGTACATAAAAGTTCTGATTGGGCAGGGCCAGCTCGATTGGCAGATCCTCTAGTGTTGACTAACCAGGTAGCCTTTGCTAAATGTGTATCCCAATGTTTGAAGGTCCCACCACCCATTGCTCTCAATGTAGTCTTTAACAACCCATTGTATCGCTCGATTTTTCCCAGAGGCTGGTGCATGATAGGGGATGTGATACACCCACTCAATACCATGCTCTTTGGCCCAGGTGTCTATAAGATTGTTCGGGAAATGAGTCCCATTGTCTGACTCAATTCTTTCTGGGGTGCCATGTTGCCATAAGACTTGCTTCTCAAGGCCCAGGATAGTGTTCCGGGCAGTGGCATGGGGCACGGGATATATTTCCAGCCATCCGGTGGTTGCTTCCACCATTGTAAGCACATGGCGCTTGCTTTGGCGGGTTTGTGGGAGTGTGATGTAGTCAATCTGCCAGGCCTCTCCATATTTGTATTTCAGCCATCGTCCTCCATACCAAAGAGGCTTTAACTGCTTGGCTTGCTTAATTGCAGCGCATGTTTCACATTCATGGATAACCTGTGTGATAGTGTCCATGGTCAGGTCCACCCCTCGATCACGAGCCCATCTATATGTTGCATCTCTTCCCTGATGGCCTGAGGTATCATGGGCCCACCGAGCCATAAATAATTCACCTTATGTTGCCAATCCAGATCCACCTGAGCCACTTCAATCCTAGCAGCCTTGTCTACCTGTTGGTTGTTTTGATGTTCTTCAGTGGCCCAACTCTTAGGTACGTGGGCATCTACATGATGTACTTTCACAACCAGGTTCTCTAGCCGGGCAGCAATATCTTGCCACAATGCAGCAGCCCAGATGGGTTTACCTCTGCGTTGCCAGTTACTCTGCTTCCATTGCTGCAACCACCCCCACAGAGCATTTGCCACCATCCATGAGTCAGTATAGAGATAAAGTATTGGCCATTTTTCTTGTTCAGCAATGTCTAAAGCCAGCTGGATGGCTTTCACCTCTGCAAACTGACTCGATTCACCTTCTCCTTCTGCAGTTTCTGCAACTTGTCACATAGGACTCCATACAGCCGCCTTCCACCTCCGATGCTTTCCTACAATGCGACAGGACCCATCAGTGAACAGGGCATATTGCCTCTCACTTTCTGGCAGTTTATTATACAGTGGGGCCTCTTCAGCATGCGTTACCTCCTCCTCTGGCGATATTCCAAAATCTTTGCCTTCTGGCCAGTCTGTGACCACTTCCAGAATTCCTGGGCAACCGGGGTTTCCTATTCGACTTCATTGTGTGATCAGTGCAACCCACTTACTCCATGTAGCATCAGTTGCATGATGTGTAGAGGGAACCTTCCCTTTGAACATCCAGCCCAGCACTGGCAGTCGGGGTGCCAACAGGAGCTGTGTTTCAGTACCAACCACTTCTGAAGCAGCTCAAACTCCTTCATATGCTGCTAATATCTCCTTTTCAGGTGGAGTATAGCAGGCCTCAGATCCTTGATATCCCCAACTCCAAAACCCTAGAAGTCGACCTCGGGTCTCCCCTGGTGCTTTCTGCCAGAGGCTCCAGGTAGGGCCATTCTCCCCGGCTGTGGTGTAGAGCACATTTTTAACATCTGGTCCTGCCTGGACTGGCCCAAGGGCTACTGCATGAACTATCTCCCGTTTAATCTGTTCAAAGGCTTGTTGTTGCTCAGGGCCCCATTTAAAATCATTCCTCTTCCGGGTCACTTGATAGAGAGGGCTTACAATCAGACTATAATTTGGAATGTGCATTCTCCAAAAACCTACAACACCTAAGAAGGCTTGCGTTTCCTGTTTACTAGTTGGTGGAGACATAGCTGCTATTTTGTTGATCACATCCATTGGGATGTGACGACGTCCATCTTGCCATTTTATTCCTAAAAACTGAATCTCCTGTGCGGGTCCCTTCACCTTACTCTGTTTTATGGCAAAACTGGCTTCCAGAAGGATTTGGATTATTTTCTCCCCTTTCTCAAAAACTTCTTCTGCTGTGCTGCCCCATACGATGATGTCATCAATGTATTGCAGGTGTTCTGGAGCTTCACCCTGTTCCAATGCAGTCTGGATTAGTCCATGGCAAATGGTGGGGCTGTGTTTCCACCCCTGGGGCAGTCGATTCCAGGTGTACTGGACGCCCCTCCAAGTGAAAGCAAACTGTGGCCGGCACTCTGCTGCCAAAGGGATTGAGAAAAATGCATTAGCGATATCACTTGTGGCGTACCACTTGGCTGCCTTTGACTCCAGTTCATATTGGAGTTCTAGCATGTCTGGCACAGCAGCACTCAGCGGTGGTGTGACTTCATTCAGGCCACGATAGTCTACTGTTAGTCTCCACTCTCCATTAGACTTTCGCACTGGCCATATGGGGCTGTTAAAGGGTGAGCGAGTCCTGCTGATCACTCCTTGGCTCTCCAGTCGACGAATCAGCAGATGGATGGGAATCAGGGAGTCTCGGTTGGTGCGATATTGCTGCCGGTGCACCCTTGTGGTAGCAATTGGCACCTGTTGTTCTTCGACCCTCAGCAACCCCACAACCGAAGGGTCCTCAGAGAGACCGGGCAAGGTGGACAACTGTTCAATTCCCTCTGTCTCCAAGGCAGCTATACCAAAGGCCCACCAATACCCCTTTGGGTCCTTGAAATACCCTCTCCTGAGATAATCTATGCCAAGAATGCATGGGGCCTCTGGGCCAGTCTCAATGGGGTGTTTCTGCCACTCATTCCCAGTTAGGCTTATTTCAGCCTCCAATACAGTTAGCTGTTGGGATCCCCCTGTCACACCAGAAATACAAATGGGTTCTGCCCCTTTATAGCTTGATGGCATTAGGGTACACTGTGCACCGGTGTCCACTAGAGCCTTATACTCCTGTGGATCTGATGTGTCAGGCCATCGGATCCACACAGTCCAATAAACCCGGTTGTCCCTTTCCTCCACCTGGCTGGAGGCAGGGCCCCTCTAGTCCTGGTCATAGGATTCTCCACTCACTCTTTGTAAAAATGGATTAGAATTCCTTCTCATAGGATCAGGAGTAAGATCAGCCCTTCCACTCTGTCGGCCACACCACTCACACTGCCCACCAGAGACTGGAGCAGCAATTTTCCTGGAAGAACCCTCATTTGTGTTTGTTTTTCCTTGCAATTCACGTACCCGTGCATCTAGGGTCAAGGTAGATTTTCCATCCCACTTCCTCATATCCTCTCCATGCTCATGCAGGTAAGACCACAGGATACCCCATGGTGTGTACCTTCTATCTCCTCTCTCTTGAGCAGAGGGACGTTTATTCCTAATAGCGGAGATATTGGTCCGTGCAGGTGGGAGGCAGAACTTATCCTCAAATCGCTGGAACTCTTGGGACAGTTTCTCGGCTATTATGTCTGGCAGTTTCTCCACAGCCACGACGAGGGAGGAAGAAAGACTTTCTTTGTATTGCCAGAGTCGGCCAGCCAATTCATCCACCGTTGGTCCCTCTTCATCCTTCCAGTCCATTACTGCCAATGAGTTGGCATAGGACGATGGTGCGCTCCGTGTAAACTTCTGCCACATGCATCATGTGCAGTGGACTTCATCTGGATCTGTGGGTAACTGCCCATCGTCTGGGTCATAATAAACCATCTCCCGCACAGCTAATTCCCTCAGGTACTGGATACCTTTCTCCATGGTAGTCCACTTGCTTTGGATGACATATAACATCTTCCTTGAAGGGATACCTTTCCCTCACACCTGACGGGAGTCGCCTCCAGAGGCTGAGGGCTTGTGTCTTTTTTCCAATTGCCTTGTCAATGCCCCCTTCCCTAGAAAGGGATCCCAGCTGCTTGGCTTCCCTACCCTCTAATTCCAAGCTACTGGCTCCGTTATCCCAGCATCGGAGCAACCAGGTGATAATGTGCTCGCCTGGACGATGGCTGAAGTCTTTTCGCATATCTCGCAGCTCACTCGGGGATAGGGATTGGGTGATTACCTCTGGTTCTGCCTCTTCCTCCTGTTCTTGTGATGACCCTGGTTCACCTTCATCCTTCGCTAAGCAAGCTGGTTTTTTTGAGTATTTCTTCTCCTCTACAAGGGCAACTGATACCAGCATGGGTTGGTTCTCTGGTTCAGCTGCAGTGCCTGTCACGGGGGTTGGAGCAACCGTAGTGCCTTTTGCGGGGGTTGGAGTAGCTGCAGTGCCTGTCGCCAGGGCTGGAGTTGCTGCAGTGCCTGTTGCAGGGGTCAGAGTGGCTGCAGTGGCTGTCGCTAGGGTTGGAGGGGCTGCAGTGCCTGTCATTTTGTTGTCAGATCCAGAGACCTTTGCTTCCCCTTGAGGGTACTGAATAGTGTTGAACAGGGCTCAGTAGGCATGGGCCAGGCCCCAGCACTTTGCAGTGATTTGTGTCTCCCTGGAATTGTCGGGGTGACAGCATACTTTTTCCAAATGTTCTACTAGTTTTTCAGGATTCTGCACTTGTTCAAGGGTGAAGTTGCAAAACACTGGAGGTGCCCACCGTCCTAGGCATTTGCCCATGCTACCCCACACACCCTGCCACTCATAACTCTCCAGCCTTGGGGCAGATCTCTGGGTGATCCTCTTAAATAGTTGTTTAACCCTGAACAAGACCTGAACCACATTCAGGAACATGCTAGTTCCTAGCAATAGGACCATGTTAGTTTCAACATTCCAAGGATATTCAAAACTTTCAAAATTCTCAAACACTACTGTAATTAGCCTGGAGGAGGAGGGGAAGGTGAAGGAAGGTGTCTCCCCCATAGATTGGCTCTCCGAGGAGAAAAGGTAAAGGATGTAATTATTAATAGTTTCCGCTAGATAGCTCCCGAAGTACGGAGATAACAGCAATGCTGAGTACAAATACTGGATTAGTCCCACGACCGGTAATTTTATCGTACCATAAACCAGTGTTACATAATACAGCAAAGCGAAAACCTTAATCCACTTCCCATGGGTGATAAGCAGCAGCACAGGGACTCTATACAGCAAGTAAGGTGATACATAACACACCTCTAAGAACGAGTGCCACAACTCTAAGAGCCAATAAATCAACATTGTGACCAGCGACTATTGAACTAATATAATGAATGATTATAACAAATCCGTTTTAACATGCACTGGTCAGATCTGTTGTTATCTCAACCCTTCGTGCCTCACATTGGGCACCAAAAAGGACTGTCATGGTTTAACCCCAGCCAGCAGCTAAGCACCACACAGCCGCTCCCTCACTCCCCCCCCTGCTCCCGGTGGGATGGGGAGGAGAATCGGGAAAGAAGGTAAAACTCGTGGGTTGAGATAAGAACAGTTTAATAACTAAAGTAAAATATAATACTAACAATAATAATAATGAAATATAATAATAATAATAATAGTAATGGAAAGGAATATAACAAAAAAAGAAGGGGGGGGGGGAAGAAAAAAACCCCAGTGATGCACAATGCAATTGCTCACCACCTGCTGACCAATGCCTGAGCAGCGATCTGCCCCTCCTGGCCAACTCCCCCCTGTTTATATACTGGGCATGACATTCTATGGTATGGAATATCCCTTTGGCTAGTTCAGGTCAGCTGTCCTGGCTCTGCTCCCTCCCAGCTTCTTGTACACCTTGCTTGCTGGCAGAGCATGGGAAACAAAAATCCTTGACTTGGGATAAACGCTACTTAGCAACAACTAAACCATCAGCATGTTATCAACATTATTCTCACACTAAATCCAAAACACAGCACTGTACCAGCTACTAGGAAGAAAATTAACTCTGTCCCAGCCGAAACCAGGACATGTTGCTAATGTATTTATAGAAACATTTTTTATTGTCTTTTACGGCAGTAGCCAGATTAAGTTCTAGTTGGGCTTTGGCCCTTCTAATTTTCTCCCTGCATAACCTCACAACATCTTTGTAGTCCTTCTGAGTTGCCTGAATGTACTTCAGGTTTTCTTGTTAGCTAACTGGAAAAAATGTTCCTAGGGAGATGATATATAATCAGTAATTTTGTCTTACCATAGAAAAGACAAATGACTGCTGCATCTTAGCATGAGATTTGCTGTTGTTGTGGGATAATTATTGATCTGTTGCTCCAGTTCAGGACACTTTCTGACCTGCAGCAGCTGATGTTTTATTTCATCCAATTTCCGAACATGAAACAATATGATAATTTGCTATTGCTGAAGGACGTTTGCTGGTTATCAGTCTAAAAAAAAACACATAAGAGCTATCATTGCCTTGATTCTCATAGTTTCTCATTCTCATTGGTGGTTGATGCTATCTCTGCTTGAAAACAAGACAACAGATTTTCTTGAATGAATTTAATTTATGACCTAGCTACACTCATTTTAAGCTTGCTCGACTTCCTTCATGGCAGTCACTTACCATTACTGTCACACACAGCTGCTTCTTTCCTAAGTGGGTTCACTTGCAAGATTTTATGGATAACTTTTTCCTACATAATTTAAAACTCTTGAAAAATGAAAAAGATATAGGCTAAAAAAAGAACATGGAAAGCTCAGAGAGCATTCCAGTACACAAAAAGCACTGGGGGAAAGCTCCAAAACACTGCAGGAGTGCTATGGTTAATGCAGAAACTTAATAAGGGCCTGAGCTGCATGGGAGTGGAGGGGACTCTCAGTCAGCTGGAAGAGCATGGCAGCAGCCTGTGGAAGCAAGGCTGCAGTGCAGAAAGCCCTAGAAGACCAAGAAAATGTTCTGAAGTAGCACTTAAGGAGAACAGAGCTTCCAAAGGAGGGTGGAGAAGGATGGACTGGAGATGTGATCTCCTCTTCAGTGACCTGGATGGAAGGAATACCTTGGGTCTCTCCCCGTGGAGCATCCTCTCTGGTCCTTAGTCACTCTCAGCGGTCTTCTCTGAGCCACCTTCACTGTTTCAGCATCACTCTGGGTGTACAGCTATCCAAACACTCCAAGAAGAGATGCATGTGTACCAAATATGGACAGAGGCACAGTCTGCCTGGTGACAGCAGATGACAGTTTGGCACCTCCTCCCATGACCTCGTCCAGCCCTCATGAGTGGCCTGTAGATGGGGTCTTCCCCTCTGCACAGCTGAGAGGGAAATGTGGCATTCCCAGTGTGCTGGAAGAGGATGGGGAGACCTCGCTTGGCAGGGAGGTTGCCGATTTTGCTGTGCCCCCACAGTCTTTGGCCTTGACTACAGAACTTGTGGATCCTCTTGCTCTAATTGGAGAGGCCCCGTGTAGCTGATTATCTACCACACTTTCCAGCTCCTTTTTCCAGCGATTGCTTTCCTATCCTGTAAGTCTGGTTTGCATTTGTGCCCAGGAGCATGATCTTACAGTTGGCTTTTCTGAAATGCATGTTGCTTGCCCGCTGCCAATGCCATGGAGCCCTCCAGAGCACTGTGTATCAGCAGTCCATCCCTCTTCCACTTCTCAGTCTTTATGTCAATTGTAAATTCTGTTTGCAATGGTATTACATTTTTTTCAAGCCATTGATCAAATTATAAAATGGCACAGGCTGCAGTGGAAGTACATTTAACTGGCAAATACTCACATGGAATGACATTTGTGGCATATTAAGTAGAAGATTTAATGCATTGATGTGCTATTGATGCTTAAATAAAAATATCATATAGAACCAAATAAAATGCCTTTTTATGTCAACACTTCTACTAATAGCACTCAACATACAATCTCAAAAAACCAACAGCCTACCTTGGGAAGATTGATTTACCACAACTCTGCGTATCTTGGCTTAAATTATATTGCCATCCCTCTATTTTTTTGTTAATTGAAACCTATATCAACATTATTTTTCCTAAGATCAAGATCAGGATGAGTCCTAGACTTATTTAGTTGTTTTCTCCTTTTAAGTATTAGCTCAAAAATAGCTGCCTCTCAGTTCTCTGGAACTTCTCCAGGGCTCCAGAAGGTATTAAAAATAAGCAGTGTTGATCCACAAGCTTTTTTTTAATGTTCTGATATGTTATCTTGATTTACTGATTTTACTTTTTCATAGCTTCAGTTTTGTATTATCCTTTAATATCTTTGCAATGAAAAGTGTTTCATTGTTATTAATATTTTAAAAAAAAATGTACTGACCACTTGTGACATTCCATCATAATTATTGACAGTTCCTCTATTTCAATCCACAATTTTATGTGTTACTTTTGTTCCTGAATATCTGCTACTACCTTCATTAGATTCCTTCTTGTGTTCTTTTCCTTTCCCTATTAGTCTTTTACAGCATCTGGCTGCTTCTTTATATTCATTGTTATCAACTTTCCCTGTTTCTTTTTATTCTGTATTTTCTTTTTTCTTTCTTTTTTTTTTGCTCTTGCACTTTACTTTTGTAAAGCTGTTTTTAAATCAATGTAAATTTATGTTCTGATTATAGATGCAGTTTAAAGCTACATATATTTGTAAATAACTCTAAGTTGTTAGTCACAGTTTCCTATTTATATTCTTTCCTCTGATTGATTTGACTTATAATTATTTTCAAGTTTGAGAAATAGTCCCTTGAAAAGGTTCTCTCTATACATTTATTTATATATGCAAAACATACCACATACATATATATTTGTTTACACATAAAATGACAAAATCATGTGTCCTGATCACTTTTTTCTAAACAAACATTAACTTGTAATTTTATAAGCAATTTTTCTTTATCTGATAATACAAAAGATCTGATACAGAATTCCCTGGGTTGGATATAACCTGTTCCGAGGCATTCTTAAAATTCCAAGGACACTGAAACACTGACAGCATGAGACCACCAAAAAGTCAACAAGAGTTCACTGATCTCTATGACATGAGCTGAATGAAAAATTTATCATTGTCATTCTCCTTCTTTAGTGGAATTTGCTCAATTCTGGAAATTATCCTGCTTGGAAAAGCTATTAGGCATATATTTAAAGTTCAGCACATGCTGAAGAACTTTACAGAATGAGACTGAATTTAAGCACATTTTTAAATGATTCCCTGGTACCTCTAGCACCCATCTGAAAAAAAGTCACAAAAATACAGAAACAACAATTGCTGTTAGCAGATATTATTCAAATGTTTAAAATTAAGCATATGCTTAACATCACTTCTACACTGCAGCAGGTGTGTTCAGACTATAACTTGTTATACACTACAGTATAACATCCGTGGGTAATTAAGAGATCAAATATATCTATATCTCACAGGGTTCACATCTGTGAGCTTGCAGATGAAATGCTCATGGCCTGCTCTCCACAGCCTTCATCCAGCAAAGTACTTGAGGATCTTCAGAAATGAGAGCAAGTAAATGATCCCACTAAATCATAGGGCTATTGCTATGTTTAAAGGCCTTACTGATTTAGGACTGATTTAGCAGAGTAACACTATGTGTACTAACCAACCAAATTTCCATCATTAAAACCTGCCATCACTCTTTTTGAAATAGCACCTGTCAGAGCTCATCAGTGTCCTGGCTAGCATATCTACAACTGCTTAGCAGTCTTGTATTGAAACAGTTATTTGCTGAAAATGTGCCTTTGCTGAAATAAAAAATAGCAGCAAATCAAAACATCAGCTGCATCAATAAATGCTCCTTGGCTCCTGGAATGAGTTTCTGGACAAGGAGAATGACAGAGAGAGTGCACTTACAAGCCCTGCTGCAGAATCGCAAATACACTGATGTTCAGAGCTTCACTTCACCTGGAGAGGGAAAAGTCTCCTGCTGTGAGTGATTTAGTGCCCAGGGAAAAACTCCTCTTTCTAGCCCAATGAATATTTAATTACTTACTTACACAGTGTGAATCAACGGCAGCATGAGAGAGTGTCTCCTAAACAAATTCCCAGTATGAATCAGATGGAGCAAGGATTTGAACTTGTCTCCAATGCCCTAAAAGGGTGCCTTGACAAGCAAGTGAGTTGTTATACTGGACTTGGTAGGGATCAGAGATAGGTTTTGCCTCCCATTTCTGGATAAGGAAGGAAAAATAGTAAAAGGAGTGTTAAGATTAAAACATCAGAGTTAAAAAGGTATATGCTGCAGTGCCTCTGTTGTAGTATTATAGGGCAGGACTGAAAAAAAAAAAAAGATTGTATCTCTATGTGTATCTGACCTCTTGAAGAATGTGGAAGTAAAGAACAGAATGGAGAAGGGCTGATTGCAAAGCAGAAGTAGCCCTGACTGAAGTAATGAAACTGTGAGTTTGCAACCACACCATGAGAAATGAGAGCATGTGCAATACTACCTATGCTTTGAGGGAAGGGGCTGAAACCCCAGAGCTCTCCTCTTCCCCAGAGGAATTGGATCCTTGCTCAAAACAAGAGGAGGGGAAAAAAGAGCTAGCAGTATTTTTCCTTTTTTCTTCTGTTCCTCGGCTTGTTTTAGATTGAAGAAAACAAATCAAAACCTGTGGAAGGAGTGGTGAGACACTTGTGTTCCTGTTGGACTTGCTTGGCCTTAGAAAGCAAAATGAAAGCAAGGATCATCTAATCCATGAAGCATGAAGTTTAATGGAACGAGGGGACAGGCCCGGCCTCCCAGCCAGCCGCCTTGCAGAGTCAGTGTCTCACAGCTAGATCTGCTATAATAAGCCCTACAAACCTTGCCTCTTTGGAGGATGCTCTATATTTTTAAATCACTCAAGACTTCAGTCTAATTAAGGAATGTTCAGTGAAGACAATTAATTAGCTCCAAAAACATGTGAGGTGCAAACATATGATGAGCCAAGCTGCTTATGCAGAAAATAGCAAAACCCTAAATAACGTTTAAAAGCAAGCCTGAGTAAAACTGTTTTGGGGTTTCTCACTTTACAAAATGCAGACAGTAAAGACTAGTTAATGTAAGAATTAACCAATATATACTCTTGATTAAGGAAGGACAAAAGTCAAAAACTGATTTGCACTGGCCTGTTGAAAATACCTAGCAGTACTGGTGGACGCCCCGAGTTAGTACTCCTTTGCTTGTAAGCCAGCTGGCCCTCTTTGAGCAGGGTCGCTCTCCCGAACGGTGCACCAGGGAGCATCCGATGAGCAAGGTGCTACCAGCTCTGGAATGCCACACTCCCGCCGCTCTGTTTTCCCAGTTGTCAGCTCTGTTTATAAATTGTCCATTTATAGCAAATCCAGCACCTGCTATGGACACCTCAAGCTGCCAAGTGCTTGAATATATCTCAAAGAGAGCCACTCCATGCTTTAGCCCATTATGCTCAACCTTTTCTCAACTGTTTGGTTAAAGCAGCTTCCCAGGATTTCTGAGGGCAAGTTTAGGCTGTTGTGAACAAACTGGACAAGCCTTTAGAATTGTTTTTGGGTAGACCTAAGATGTACAGTATTCCCTTTCAGAATAAAATAGCATATCCACTGAGCCTTGAACATACCACCCTCTGTAAGCATACTACTTTTATGCTTTACATAGCACTTAAAGATGAATTCAGATTGATAATTCAAAAAACTTGAAATAAAAAAAAAAACCTACTGAATCTTTTACTGTTTAGTTCAACTGATTTGCAATTTTGATATTACCAAAATATGATGATTAGTCATTAATAACTCCCAGGTGGAAAATATCAGATGCCTGGCTTTGTTCAAACTCATTCACCTCTTCCTTTAACCAACCTCCCTCACCCTAAAGGTGCTCAAAGAGCAAGGAGCAAACGCTCGGTTACACAACAAAAGAAAACACAAAAGGGATGTGTCAGCCCCATTGCTTGGCTGGCCCAAGCATAGCCCAAAACACAGGCTGTCTGTGCAGGGGCGAGCACAACCCAGCTCCTACTACAAAAGCAAAGCAACCCCGAGAAAAACTCTAGCTGCCAGTCTGCAAAGACAGAGATCCCAGAGTTGCTAATAACCAGCTGAGGGGGGAGTTGGGGCTGGTGCATCTTCAGCCGAAGGAGGGCTTTTGGGAGGCTGCACAACGCAAAGGCTCCTCGGTTTTGGAATTCACTCCTCCTCCCCTGTGGCCAGAAAGAGCTCCAAATTCTTAACCTTCAGACATAGTATAATCAGCCCATTTATTAGTCTGGGCTTTTGGGGAGGCTTCAGATGTACAAGGGGTGACTGGGCTCAGAGATTAATGATTTTTTGGGAGTGGTTGCTTTTCACTGGGGTTGGTGATTTGCTTCTGCATTTCTTGCATTTTATGGGGCGTAATTGGAATAACTTGAGGCTGTCAGAGTATGACATGGGCTTTCTTCATGTAACCAAGTCAGAATTCATACAGAGGTGAATGAATGTGTCCTCGAATGCCTTGAATGTTATAGATTTCTGATTCTCTCCGGACTGTTCATCTCATTTGCTCCAGTGCAAAGTTGGCACAAAATGCTACTGAATAAAAGTTCTCCAACAATAGTAGCCTTTTACCCAGGTCAGGCTTATTGCACAACTCACCAGTGACCCTACAAGCACTGTGGTGCTGCCTTGCAGCTGGACTATGCTCACCTAAGAAGGGTCTTCCCACCATGAACAAGGTGGTCCTGGTGATCTGTCTTCAGGGGAGCTGGCACCCAATGATGCTGAAGAGCGACAGTCTAGAAACACTTCATTAATCTGTGAAGCTCACTGCCCCAAGATTAAAGGAGGTCAAGTGCTCGAGAGGACTCCAAATGGATTAGCTTTTGTACTGCTCCTGCAAACTTATAATTGTACTTGACATTCACAGATGACAGCAGAGAAACCTTCACACTACAAGGCATTATCCAACCTTTCCTGGAGTTAAGGAAAAAAAAAGACAAAAAAACATTGTCCAAACAATTTCTTAGGAGCATCTGACAAGGCCTAGTAAAAGAGAAACAGTCCACCAGAGAGACACCACTGCCATATGACCATTCCTAAATGCCTCCCAGGTGCCTTCTAACTTGCCCAGGGGTAAGCACAGGGGCAGCAAACACCACTGCAGCTAAACAGTGAGTCCTTACCACTGTTTGGTTGGCCCAAGAGATGCTGACTGTGCAAATTATCTGCAAAATGTGAAGGTGGAGGTTTGGTGGGATGAGACTCAGCACAGCATGGATGCAGTAGGCTGGCACAACCAGCCACAGCAACCCTGACCGCTTACACCTCGTGGGAGTGGTGGCGGCTTCCTGGGTCCTTTGCACTGATGCCAAGGGAAGGCAGGGAGCTGGGAGCTGCCTCCTGACTTGGTGCGCATCCACCACCAAATCCCTGCCCACAGCCCCAGGCTCAGGGACATACCTCAGAGGAGGCTTTGAATTTCCTCCAAAACACTGGTAGAATGATTTGAAATCCATTGGTGTGGACTATGTTATTACTGACTTGTTTTTCCCCTCTAAAATCAAATGGACTTGTATATATTATGGGGACAATATGCAAAGAAAACAATATTTGTCAGGTTTCCCAGATATTACTTAAAACACTGAAATAATATTGTTTTAAGCATATGACCCATACCTTAACACACAGTTTTGAAATATGCTTCTTTCCTCTATATTTATTATGCAGAAGAGATCTAAAAATAAATTCAGAGACTCGAACTATACTTTTAGACCCTTGATGCTCTAAATTGACCCATGTCTAATTTTGTTCCAGTTAATCTGAAAAAGCTTTAAATTGAACACTTTGACTCCAATTTTAATGTTACTCACTTTTGTGGTTATATTTTCAAACCAAGGTATTGTAAGAATCATAACAAGTTCACTGGCAGACCAGTCTTTCACACCAAAAATCTGCTTTTCAGACTTCAAAAATAATTTCTAAGCACTTAGAGAGGTCTAAAAATGCATTACTTCTTTTTCTGAGTATGGATTAGTAGTCCATAGAGATTATGCAGATCTAAATTCGCGCTCTGCTACCAAATATAGGAAAAGGGAACCTTTGAAGCCCAAGAACAGCTAAGAATAATTGTCAGTAAAGAGATGGAGTCACACAGATAGGAAGCAATACTCACATTGCAGCTTTAGGCGACTATCAAACTGAAATAAGAAGCCAGAAAGTTTTCACTTCATCAGCAACACTTAGGTTTACTACCCTACTTACAGTACTCTCGTGCCTGTGGATCATTTCAGATGAACTGCTTGCTTTTCTTTTGTTTTAGCATTGGGGATTAAAATTCCTTTCTCAATGAATTCCTGAAATAATACTACATATAGACATACAATGGTATTAAATCCTAGTCATCAGTGAAGTAGTTCAGAAAATGCCCATTGAGGCGTACTGATACAGGTAAAAATGTTTACAAGAGCTTAGAAACCACAACTAAACACATTAAGCTAAGCACATTAGTATTTGCTCCCAGATCTTCAGGAGAGCTCGAAAAGTTGTGTGTCAAGAGAGTTTTTGGGATGTGGCCATCACCTCCACTGTGAGAGTGGTAGGTGTTGAGTGAGCGCTTCTTGAAGTGCTTTCCAGTTGTGTTTGAGGGCTGAGTATCAGAGAGCATGACTTCAAAAATTTGGCTCACTGCATAGGGAGAACAGAAAATATGGTGACTGTCAAAGAGTGCATGTAAGCATCAAGCAATACAACTTTACATAGAGTACTGTAAACATTCACTGTTCTGGAAGTCATTTTATTGGAATGGATTCATAATAGAAATACATTGAGGAAATCATATCTACCTGGACATTGGTGAATCATGTCCAATGGGTATCCAGTGAGAGAGAACAAATAACTGTTGCAGACTTGAGCACGTTCACATTTTCAAGGTTAAGCTCCTCCACTGTGTTTAGATATTTGAGAGGACACAGTTTTACTTGTCACATTGTACTGACATGACAGATACCTGTACTCATGCCACACAGCTTGTGCAGGCATGTAGTCCTTAAAAGAAGCTGCAGCTTTTGGCTTCAATCAATAGTACGTGCATCTTGACACATTACTTCTGTTTAGGATCTTGGCTGAGAGCCTAACCTTTGGGTCACTGAGTCGACAATGCACAGAAGATATTTTCCTGTATTTGGTAACACCAGTTGTATTGGGTTTGCGTGGCAAGGTTTTGGTAGCAGGGGGGCTACAGGGGTTGCTTCTGTGAGAAGCTGTTATAAGCTTCCCCTATGTCCGATAAAGTTAATGCCAGCCGGCTCCAAGTCGGACCCACCGCTGGCCAAGGCTGAGCCAATCAATCAGCAACAGTGGTAGCACCTCTGTGATAACATATTTAAGAAAGGGAAAAAAAGTTACTGCGCAGCAGCAATTGCAGCCACAGAGAGGAGTGAGAAGATGTGAGAAGAACAGCTCTGCAGACACCAAGGTCAGTGAAGAAGGAGGGGGAGGAGGTGCTCCAGGCACCGGAGCAGAGATTCCCCTGCAGCCCATGGTGAAGACCATGGTGAGGCAGGCTGTCCCCCTCAGCCCATGGAGGTCCACGGTGGAGCAGATATCCACCTGCAGCCCCTGGAGGACCCCATGCCAGAGCAGGTGGATGCCCGAAGGACACTGTGACCCCATGGGGGACCCATGCTGGAGCAGTCTGTTCCTGAAGGACTGCACCCTGTGGAAGGGACCCATGCTGGAGCAGTTCATGAAGAACTGCAGCCCGTGGGAAGGGCTCACGTTGGAGAAGTTCGTGAAGGACTGTCTCCCATGGGAGGGACCCCACGCTGGAGCAGGGGAAGAGTGTGAGGAGTCCTCCCCCTGAGGAGGAAGGAGCGGCAGAAAACAATGTGTGATGAACTGACCGCAACCCCCATTCCCCATCCCCCTGCACCACTTGAGGGGGGAGGAGGTAGAGAATTTGGGAGTAAAGTTAAGCCTGGGAAGAAGGGAGGGGTGGGGGGAAGGGGTTTTTAAGATTTGGGTTTATTTCTCATTACCCTATTCTGATTTTGATTGGTAATAAACTAAATTAATTTTTTTTCCCCAAGTGGAGTCTGTTTTGCCTGTGACGGTAATTGCTGAGTGATCTCCTTGTCCTTATCTCGACCCATGAGCCTTTCGTTATATTTTCTCTCCCCTGTCCAGCTGAGGAGGGGGAGTGATAGAGCAGCTTTGGTGGGCACCTGGCGTCCAGCCAGGGTCAACCCACCACACCAGTTTTTCTCACAAACATGTCAGTAGTGCTAAGTGCACATTTCATGTTCATATTCCATATTTTCATATTTGCATCTCAGTGGATGACATCATATATCATCTATGTATGCTGACTTGCAATGCGTCCCACTGACCTCTAATATTTCTTCAGTGTCAATTGCAAGGAATTTGCTGAATATCTACAACTGGCCCCTGATATGCACCTTCACTCAGTAGAGATGTTTCTGTGCAATTGGTCACGCTCTGTTGCCAAGCATGTTTCAGACCATGCTTTGGAAGAGGTAGCCCCACTCCTCAATCTCCCCTGGATTTTACCTGACACATTTTTATCTGCAAGAATTAATATCCTCATTGCTGTAGCTTTGGTATCCTTTGAACGATACACAACACACCTCAAAATGCTGCACAAATGTTTCCCATGCAGCTAAATGCCTCTTTTTGAGAAACAGGAAAATTAACATTGCAGCACATGTACAAGACGGAAATCTTCAGCAGCTTCCCTTCAGTGCAGTGCTCAGCTCAAAGACTGAAAGAAACATCACAAGAACATCACAAGAATCAGCTCTGGTCTCACTGTCTGAGATCAGGGGATAGCTTGTGAGATCAAGTCCTTTGTAACAGGCTAAATCCTGCCATGTTAATTCACCTTTTACACAGTCTGGTGTTGGGATGCAGCTCAAGAAATCTAAGCTTTCTTTACAGGTAACTTGGCCAGCAGCCAGCTGGGCCACCTCAGACAAAGCACTTTACCTCCCCAGACTTCAGTTTCACCATCTCTGAAATAGGGCTTGCAATGTTTCCTTGTGGTGCTTTAAGATCAGCTGCTGAGAAGAGGTATTTTACTATTATTTAGGTAAAATCATGTAGGACACTGTGGGAGCTTTGCACAAATAAGGACAAGATGGGTACTTTCCCTGAAGTGCCCATCACAGGACATGAATCTCTCTGAGGTACAGAAATTCTATTGTCTTCCTATGACAGGCAGGGAACCGATCACAGGCTCCCGATGCTGCTTTGCATCCACATCTACCCCTCATTGCCTCCATGCAGAAGCATAAACCTGAACCTTTCTGGACACCTCACCTCCCACCAGTAGCAGTGCCCTGCTACTAAGCCTCACAGCTGAGACCTTGATTAAGGTCTCAGTGGTTATAGCAGTGGGTTGAGATGATAAGCACTGATGTTAGGGTCCCATCCCAAAAAGAACATTTTGTTTGCTACACAAAGTGGTGCAGTTCAGAAGGATCCACCAGCCATGTTCAGTGTGCCAAACTAGGACATGGAAAATGGGAGGTCAGGTTATCCGTCTGAATCAGCCAGTGAGAGGATTTGAACCAAAGTCTCTCATGTAAGCAGCTTACAGCTGGCTGTCACGTCTTGGCAGTGGGGTGGAATGACCCTTGAAAAACAGAAAAAGAAAGAAAGAAAAGGTGAAACAAAGTGGCTGGTTTAGATGCCTTCAGATAAGGAGTTTCAGATGGAAGACAATACTTCCCAGCTGTATTGGGTCTAGCTGAGATGGAGTTAATTTTCCCCATAGCAGCCCTCATAGTGCTGTGCTCTGTATTGGTAGCTAGAAAGGTGTTGATAACACACCAGTGTTTTGGCTACTGCTGAGCAGTGCTCCCACAGCATCAAGGCTGTCTCTCCAACATTGCCCCCCCCACCAGTAGGCTGGGGGTGGGCAAGATCTTGGGAGGGGACATAGCCAGGACAGCTGACCCAAACTGACCAAAGGGATATTCCATACCATATGACGTCTGCTCAGCATAAAAGCTAGGGGGAGGAGGAGGAAGGGGGGGCATTCGTTTGTTTACGTTTGTCTTCCGGAGCAACCGCTACGCGTACTGAAACCCTGCTTCCCAGGAAGTGGCCAAACATCGCCTGCTGATGGGAAGTAGAGAATAAAATCTTTTGTTTTCCTTTGCTTTCGCACACGACCTTTGCTTCTGCTTTATTAAACTGCCCTTATCTCGACCTACGAGCCTTTCGTTTTATTTTGTCTCCCCTGTCCAGTTGAGGAGGGGGAGCGATAGAGTGGCTTTGGTGGGCACCTGGCATCCGGTCAGGGTCAACCCACCACAGTCCTTCTTGGCACCCAATGTGTGGCTCGACAACGGCAGTTTCGTATTAAGCGTGCTATAGCTATAGTAGTTATTAAGTGGCAAGCTCCTGTGCGGGTCACGGAGTTTGTTGGCTGCACTGCTCATCTCTTTATTTTGCTGAGCTTGGGAACATGTTAATAGAAATAATGGCTCTGTGCTTTGCCCTGGCATTGACGGCCTTGCTGTGTTGGGGGAGCTATTTTGTGGGGAGGATGAAGGAACTTGGGAACATGCTGGTACAAACAATGGCTATGATGTGCTTTGCCCTGGCATTGATGGCCTTGCTGTGCTGCGGGAGCTATCTTGTGGAGAAGATGAGGGAATACATCTCCCTCTCCCTACCTGGGATTGATGTGGATGGTTTTATTATGCAAGCTCCCAAGGTCCTTGTTCACCCTTATGTGAGCTGTTTAATACTATTAGTTAATACTATTGGCATATTATGGGTTTTGTGGAATCTGGTCTCGTCCTGGTGTAAGAGAAGACAACTTTTGGGTGAGGCAATACTGAAATGTGCCCTGAGGCGGCCGGTGGCAGGGTGTTTGGAAGGATTTGGGCAGATTCCTGGGACGGTTATCACCTCCCATAGCCTGGGACTTTACACCTGAACAGGCAAGCAACCCGGGCAAACTGACGCGCCACTTGATAGAGGGGTGCCTTGCCTATCCCAATGAAAACCAACAGCTTCTAGCACTGTACTGGGGCCTGGCCTGTGCCTATCGAGCCACAGTTCACTACTATCAGAGGATTATGGTTGAGGCAGGGACCCAAACTGCATCTGAGAACACCACGGTTGAGATAGGCACCCAAACAACAACAACTACAGTAATTGCCCCAGTAGTGAAAAAGAAACAGTGGACAAGGAGAACAACGGGTCCATACCCTCGATGACTAAGGGAGGAGGAAGAAGAGGAAAGGTTTGATCAAGAAGCCAGTCCTTCGACAAAGAAATGGGAGGAAGGAATGAGAGAACTCAGACAGGAAGCAGAAACTACCCGGTCTCTGACCTCATCAGAGCTTTGAGACATGCGGAAAGATTACAGCCGCCAGCCAGGTGAGCAGATTGCTGCCTGGCTGCTCCGATGCTGGGATAGCGGGGCCGACAGTCAGCAATTGGAAGGTAAGGAAGCCCAACAGTTGGGATCTCTTGCTAGAAACCGGGGGATTGAGAGAGGAATTGGAAAAGAGGCAGCAATTTGCAGTCTCTGGAGACGGCTCCTCTCAAGTGTGAGGGCAAGATATCCATTCAAGGAAGATCTTGTGAACTCCCCAGGAAAGTGGACTACCGCAGATGAAGGCATCCAATACCTGAGAGATTTAGCAGTGCTGGAAGTAATCTACAGTGATCTAGATGATGATGAGGTCTCCAAAGATCCAGAGGATGTCCTGTGCACACGGGCCATGTGGAGGAAGGTGATTCAAAGTGCTCCAGCATCCTATTCTAACAGCTTGGCAGCGATGTATTGCCCAGATATGGATACACCAACTGTGGAGAAAGTGTCTTCTTGGCTCCAAAACTTTGAAGAAAATCTCTGTCCCTCCTCATCCCTACAGAACAGTGCCTTGGCTGTTAGGGGCGCCCCAAGAAGTCAGTCCCCTCCTGCCCCGGTCAGAGGGAAAGGGAGCCCCAGGCGCATGCCGCGTGGTGCACTCTGGTTCTTCCTGCGTGACCAGGGGGAAGACATGAGGAAGTGGGATGGTGAACCCACCTTTAAGCTGGAAGCCCGAGTACGTGAACTGAGAGGGAAGACTGCTGTTAAGAAGGGGCCACCCAAGAAGTCTGTCAGCGTAGTTGCTGTAGAGACACAAGAAGGCAATCAGCGATCTCCCAGACATAGAAGAACTGAAATCACCTCCCTTGATTCTGGTGAGGGGACTTCTGGTCTGGCACTGCAAGGGTCAGACAGTGAATACTCTGACCAGGAACAAGAATAGAGGGTCCCTGCCTTCGGCCAGGAGGAGGAAAGGGATGACCAGGTATACTGGACTGTGTGGATCCGATGGCCTGGCACATCAGACCCACAGAAGTATAAGGCTTTGGTAGACACCGGGGCACAGTGTACGCTGGTGCCATCAGGATATAGGGGCACAGAACCCATCTGGATCTCTGGAGTGACAGGGGGATGCCAAGAATTGTCTGTATTGGAGGCTGAGGTGAGCTTAACAGGGGACAAGTGGGAAAAGCACCCCATTGTGACCGGCCCAGAAGCCCCTTGTATCCTTGGCATAGACTATCTCAGGAGAGGGTACTTCAAGGACCCAAAAGGGTACCGATGGGTTTTTGGTGTAGCTACTGTGAACACAGAGAAGATCAAACAGCTATCTACCCTGCCTGGCCTCTCAGAAGATCCCTTCGTTGTGGGATTGCTGCAAGTTGAAGAACAGCAGGTGCCAATTGCGACCAGGACAGTGCACCGGCGACAATATCGCACAAACCGAGACTCCCTGGCTCCCACCCATGAGCTGATTCATCAACTGGAGAGCCAGGGAGTCATCAGCAAGACTCACTCACCTTTCAATAGTCCCATATGGCCAGTGCAAAAGTCTGACGGAGCATGGAGGTTAACAGTAGACTATCGTGGTCTGAACGAAGTGACACCACCACTGAGTGCTGCTGTACCAGACATGTTAGAGCTCCAATATGAACTGCAGTCGAAGGCGGCCAAGTGGTATGCTACAATTGACATTGCCAATGCGTTTTTTTCAATTCCTTTGGCAGCAGAGTGCAGGCCACAGTTTGCTTTCACGTGGAGAGGTGTTCAATACACCTGGAATCGACTGCCCCAGGGGTGGAAGCACAGCCCTACCATTTGTCATGGACTAATCCAAACTGCACTGGAACAGGGTGATGCCCCTGAACATCTACAATACATTGATGACATCATCGTGTGGGGCAACAAGGCAGAAGAAGTGTTTGAGAAGGGAAAAAGAGTAATTCAGATTCTTCTGAAAGCTGGTTTTGCCATAAAGAAAAGCAAGGTCAAGGGACCTGCACAGGAGATTCAGTTCTTGGGAATAAAATGGCAAGATGGATGCCGTCATGTGCCTATGGATGTGGTCAACAAGATAGCAACTATGTCTCCACCAGCTAACAAGAAGGAAACACAAGCTTTCCTAGGCCTTGTGGGGTTCTGGAGAATGCATATTCCAGGTTATAGTCAGCTTGTGAGCCCTCTCTATCGAGTAACCCGAAAGAAGAACTATTTTGAGTGGGGCCTTGAGCAACAACAAGCCTTTGAGCATATCAAACAGGAAATAGCTCGTGCAGTAGCTCTTGGGCCTGTCCGGACAGGACCAGCTGTGCAAAATGTACTCTACACTGCAGCTGGGGAGCATGGCCTCACCTGGAGCCTCTGGCAGAAAACATCAGGAGAAACCCGAGGTCGACCATTAGGGTTTTGGAGCCGGGGGTATCGAGGATCAGAAGCCCACTACACCCCAACTGAAAAAGAGATACTAGCAGCATATGAGGGGGTTTGAGCCGCTTCAGAAGTTGTTGGTACAGAAGCATATCTCGTCTTGGCACCACGATTGCCTGTGCTACACTGGATGTTCAAAGGAAACATCCCCTCTACACACCACGCAACCAGCGCTACGTGGAGTAAGTGGGTAGCGTTGATCACACAACGAGCTCGACTGGGGAAGCCCAACCACCCAGGAATCCTGGAAGAGATCATGGACTGGCCAGAAGGCAGAGATTTTGGAGCATTGCCTGAAGATGTGGCTCGTGCTCAAGAGGCACCACCATATAATGAGTTATCAGAAGACGAAAGGCGTTATGCTTTGTTTACTGATGGATCCTGTCATGTGGTAGGAAACCATCGGAAATGGAAAGCTGCTGTGTGGAGTCCCACACGACAAGTCGTTGAGGCCACTGAAGGAGAAGGTGAGTCAAGTCAGTTTGCAGAAGTGAAAGCCATCCAGCTAGCCCTAGAGATTGCTGAACGAGAAAAGTGACCAGTACTCTATCTCTCTACTGACTCCTGGATGGTGGCTAATGCCCTATGGGGGTGGCTGCAGCAGTGGAAGAAGACCAATTGGCAGCGCAGGGGTAAACCCATCTGGGCTGCTGCATTATGGCAGGACATTGCTGCCCGGGTAGAAAACATGGCTCTAAAGGTACGTCATGTAGATGCTCACATGCCCAAAAGCCGTGCCACTGAAGAACATCAAAACAATGAACAGGTAGACAAGGCTGCCAAAATTGAAGTATCTCAGGTGGACCTGGACTGGGAGCGTAAGGGTGAGCTATTTGTAGCTCGATGGGCCCACGAAACATTGGGACATCTAGGGAGAGGTGCAACATACAGATGGGCTCGTGATCGAGGGGTGGACCTGACCATGGAGGCCATCACACAGGTCACTCACGAATGGGAAACATGTGCTGCAATCAAGCGAGCCACACGAGTAAAATCTCCCTGGAACAGAGGGCGGTGGCTGGGTTTTCAATATGGCGAGGCCTGGCAAATTGACTATATTGGACCACTGCCACGAACACGCCAAGGCAAGCGCTACATACTCACCATAGTGGAAGCAACCACTGGCTGGCTAGAAACATACCCTGTAAACCATGCCACTGCCCGAAACACCATCTTAGGCCTCGAAAGGCAAATTTTGTGGTGACATGGTACTCCAGAAAGAATTGAATCAGATAATGGGACTCATTTCCGGAATAACCTCATAAACTCCTGGGCAAAGAAACATGGCATTGAGTGGGTGTATCACATCCCCTATCACCCACAAGCCTCTGGAAAGATTGAGAGATATAATGGACTGTTAAAGACTATGTTGAGAGCATTGGGCAATGGGGCATGGAAGCACTGGGATACAAATTTAGCAGAAGCCACTTGGCTAGTTAACACCAGAGGATCTGCTAACCGTCCTGGTCCTGCCCAAACAAAACCATTAGATACTGTGGGAGGAGATAAGGTTCCCGTAGTGCACATGGGGAAGTGGCTGGGGAAGGCGGTATGGATTGCTCCTCCCATGGGAAAAGGCAAACCCATTCGTGGGATTGTCTTTGCTCAAGGACCTGGGTGTACTTGGTGGGTAATGAGGAAGGATGGGGAGACCCGGTGTGTGCCTCAAGGGGATTTAACCTTGGGGGAAAAATAATCTGTGATGTGAGTTGTATCTTGTAGGAAGTAATGCAGCAGGAATGACCTGAACTAACGAAGAGTGAGTTTCACAAGGAACCAGACGAGTGCAATGATGACTGAAACCAAGCCAGTGTTGGTGCTCAACAATCAAACATACTGCTTCTCCTGTCCTGAACGCCCATCTTGACAGATGGGGCCCAAGTCATAGCCTGTTTGTGAACATCTGGAGGAGTGCAAGAAGCCCATGGAATGGGAGAGTAATATCTCTCTGTTAAAAGACAGAAGACAGTAGTTAATGAGAATGTGTAAATCTGTATGTTGGGTATGAAGATGGTTTAAGTATGTGGTTTAAGTATGTAGTTTAAGTCGTAAGTGTTGGTAAGAAGGGATTTCAGTAATGAGAATTAAATATGATGGGATGGTTAGAAGATATATGTATATGTGTGTATTAAATTATGTGGGACCTGAGCATGACGCAAATGGTATGAAATAAGGGGTGGAGATTGTATTGGGTCTGGCTGAGATGGAGTTAATTTTCCCCATAGCAGCCCTCATAGTGCTGTGCTCTGTATTGGTAGCTAGAAAGGTGTTGATAACACACCAGTGTTTTGGCTACTGCTGAGCAGTGCTCCCACAGCATCAAGGCTGTCTCTCCAACATTGCCCCCCCTCACCAGTAGGCTGGGGGTGGGCAAGATCTTGGGAGGGGACATAGCCAGGACAGCTGACCCAAACTGACCAAAGGGATATTCCATACCATATGACGTTTGCTCAGCAATAAAAGCTAGGAGAAGGAGGAGGAAGGGGGGGCATTCGTTTATTTATGTTTGTCTTCCGGAGCAACCACTACACGTACTGAAGTCCTGCTTCCCGGGAAGTGGCCGAACATTGCCTGCTGATGGGAAGTAGAGAATAAAATCTTTTGTTTTCCTTTGCTTTCGCGCGTGACCTTTGCTTCTGCTTTATTAAACTGCCCTTATCTCGACCTACGAGCCTTTCGTTTTATTTTGTCTCCCCTGTCCAGTTGAGGAGGGGGAGTGATAGAATGGCTTTGGTGGGCACCTGGCATCTGGCCAGGGTCAACCCACTACACCAGCAGATAACTGATGCTAGAAGCAATGATCCTCAGCTCTTCCCCCTAACGACTCACAAATACAGCATGCTGACCTTCACAGGTTTCATTTTGGATGACTGCTTGTCCCTTGGGAAGAGCCTGGGTCAACTCTGGAGCAGTGAGTGCACTAACATTATTCATACACTGAAACTACTTACTACAACACCTGAGAGCTGCTTGCGAATCTAGCCTCCAGTTAGCTCGGATAGATTTTCCTATTACCTTGCATAGTACTTACTTGGATTTCCTGGTGCACCTAAGCAACATATTCAGCGGAAAGCTATGAAAATGGAAGAGATACAGAGAAGAACTTTTTTTTTTTCAAATTCTTCAGTTTTCTGGCTATTCACAAATGGTCAGAAGACCCTCTTCTTGGAGTGAAGTATTATAGTTAAGTCCTCCACACAGCTCTAAAAATGCTATAGCTATAAAATGGCTCTTAGTGAGTCCTAGTTAGTTACTTGTGGGAAAAGGAAAACAGTGTTATGTCCCACAGCATGGTAAGCAAAACATATTTCATTTTAAAGTAGACTACTATAAAAGCAAATGCTAAAAATTGCTATATGAAAACCTCAAGGTATTCACCAAAACATTTTCTGACCTTTTTTTTTAATAAAAATGGTTGTGTTTTTCTTCCCTTTATATATAGAGGACACTTGTTTCCCAGGATGCCTTCCTGAGAGTGAGTCTTTGGGATGGGAGTAGAGTTTAAAATTAGGCTTGCTTATTTATTTATTCTGGCTAGGTACATGACTGGCACTTGGTTGCATTGTTTCCTCTGATAGTAAGTAATCAACATTTTTCTGTCTCGTATAGCATTTCAATCTTTGTTTGGCAGTAGTTTGAACATATCAGTATTAGCAATTGTAAGCATACTCTGAAATAAACACACTGAAGTGCAACATACTTCTTGGTCTGCTTTTAATTCCAATTAAAGGTTTAGTAGAAACTCTCCTAGAAGGAAACATAATCTCAAGCAAACTATTTTAATGCTGTAAGGACAAACAAACTCTCAGCAAAGCTAAACACAGTTCACTGTAAATTACAGGGCAGTCTTTCCCAGAGTATGAAAGGATATAAGTAGACTAAACTGACTCTCTCCACTCTCACAAATGAGGAAAAACATGTGGCAGAGAGAGGTGTCATTTGTCTAATCCTGAAATAAAGACCCAAGGTAATGTTATGATTACAGTTGTGGATATCCTCGATAGTACTTCTCTGTTTTATGCATTAGCCTATGCCCATCCTTGTAGACAGATCTCAGATGTGCAAGCAAAGGGGATAGCAAGCTCCCTTATAAAAAGATCTGCCATAAAAGACTAGAAAATATGAAAAATTAGGGAGTGAGGAAAAGCCCACTTGTAACTTGTCTAACAGTAGGCAGGGATGTGATAGACCTGTAGCCTGATCGAGGCTAAACCTAGCAGAGAAAGCAGACCCTGTAGAGCCTTTGCTCTATGTTTCATATAAACAGCTACTCCTGTGTCCTGACCTCTGGGCCCAAGAAGATATTTTTGTTTAAGGTCATAAAGAAAATTGAAGAAGTTAATAGGGTCTGGCAGGTTTTGAACGAGAAACTCCTTAATTACATGGAGACAGCCAGATTGCCTGCCTACCTGTGGAAAGCTAACTCTGCTAGCTAGGCTTGATGTAAACTGGCCACCTCCTGAAGAGCTTTCCCATTTAGTGTTCACATACAAGATGATAGCTAACCAAAGTGAAATCACTTGTATTTCATTAATAGAAGTCATTACTAAAACAAAACTGGTTGTTTCCTGGATTTTTTTAAATAAAGCTACCAAAAATAGTCTCAGACCACTGCCAAAAAGTTAATGCAGTCCAAATTCCCATGGAAAGCATCAGCATGTGGTATTTTCTTCATCTGGTGTATAATTACTGCTCAAATGAAATGCCACATATCTCACCTGGAGTCCAGGAGCCACATCCATGATCCATAAAAAGGAGGCTGTGTAGCACGCTATTCCTTTCTTCATATGGGTGTTGAAAGGAGAATGCTTATAATAATGAGGCATTTGAGGCAATGTTGTACTAATAGGGTCATATATAGATCAAATAGAAAATACACTCTTCTAAAAAAATCTGGCAATGGCTCTATATCAAGACTAATAAGGGTAGCAGGAGTACATATAGAAATCTGAAGACTGAGGGCCAAATCTTATGAGATGCTGAGTGGTCTCATCTTGCTCAGAGTATTAAGCATTGTTTAGTCTCTGTAACTAGCCCCAGTGACTCAACGTAATAACTCACCAGGTCAGAAAGACCAATATTGATTCGCCTTAGCCCTTCACTAGAAAGAAGAAAAAAGAAAAAAAAACCAAAAAATCATGGTTTCTCATGTATTTTTAACTGACCCAGGCCCTTAGTTTACAGTTATGGGACACTACTCCTTTAACTGTGAAAATCCCTTCCCATTTGATTTTCAGTATAAGTCATCTTGGGTGCTCTGTATGAACCCAGATGGCTCTTGAGAGCTGTTTTAAAAATCAGTACTTGTGGTTAAGCTTGTACATTCCGACATCTCTGGGACCTGTAGCAGTTTGCTAGTGTGATGGGCTGTGCTATTAGCTTTTAATTTCAGTATCTTTTATGAGCTTTGTGTGAAGCTCTGATCTGTGCTTTTCTTTGAAATAGGACAGGATCAATATTGTTTCAATTGTGATTTGATTCTTTTTGTGTGCAAGATATATAAGAAGCTCTCATCCTTAAAAGTATTTCCCTGCAACACAACACTGTTCATTGTGACAGGAAGCAGGAAACACTATGGAAATTGGGGATGGTTAAAATCAGAAGAATGTTAATTAAGTAGTGGGAAATTAGCTGGAGCAATTCTCTTCAACCTCTTTCTGTTTGGAAGCCCCTAAAAATCTGCAAGTGGGTGCAAAACACTTTTCAGGGGAAAAAAAGTTACTTGCTAATGTACTTATGTTTGGGTTGTCTTTCACAAACCCTTTAGAAGAGTAACTGCTAAGCTACGACACTGGTATAGAGGTTCCTTCTTAAGAATCTGGGAAATGCCACAGGTTCTTTATGATGTATTGTGGTGAGAACCTCAGTTACTAGGATTTTAATCACTGAAAAGACATTTCTTTCAGCAATAACATGCTCGAGTACCCTCCCTGTTTGAGCTGTTACAAAGAAAAGCCATATTGGTATCTTCTGTCAGTTATTTGGATTTTTCTTGGCTAATTGCTATACAGCTTTAATAATACTTAATTTGATATTTCCTGTGATCATGGACTGAGATGATGTATTTCAGTCGGAGTCATTCTTAATTCTCAGTATTAGCTAGCATTTCTTCTGATGCTCAATGGTTACATAGCTATGACCTTGCTGAACGGTGTTGTATAATTTGACCGTACTTATTGAACAATTTATATCTTAGAATATTTATTTGTTCATTTTTAAAATATAAGGGGGAAATAATGTCAACTTCTATCTCCTTTTTTCCCTCCAACTTTATCTAGTAAAGGTCCTATCTACATTTCATCCCTCTGCGTATCTGAAAACAAAGATATAAGTTCTCTCTGAGATATATGGCATAGATGATAATCAAAGTATCACCTATGTATAATCATTCCCTACTCAAGGAAGATCCTTGATCAGTTTGCATCTCTGCTCCTTTGTACTTAGAGGACTAGACTTCGAGGACCATTATCTCATATTTTTGAGGGATTTTAGACTCCAATACTATTTCTTATTCAAGCACAAGAAGCATCTACATTGTAGGCATTCTTTCATAAATATTCAGTAAAGATTTATTTCTTGCATACGCATGCTCTGCTCCTGTGAGCTTTGAGAAATTGTGATTCCTTCACAGGGTGAATCATTAAAAAAAGATTGCCAGACTAGATTTCCACAGAAGAGCCTCTGGCCTTCAGCATTAGTAATCAAGCTTGATTACTAAAATATTGGATTATTTTTTATTAATGAGAACTTTTTAAGTTACACTTAAATGTAATTTTTTCCCTTTCCCTGTATCTTCATGTTCTTAGCATTTTTCATTAGCAGTCATGTCAACATTGCTTAGAGAAATTGAAAGGAAACAAGTTGGAAAGCTTTTAGCATGTAATCACTTTGTTGTATAAAGATACTTCTACGGATTATTAAAAAAAATTTAAACACCTGGTGTGGATAAAAGACACATGAATAATTTCTGATGGTCCAAAATCTGCATCTACTAAGCAGCCATTGGGCTCTGTTTGGAAATAGAATTTGGTTATTTACTGTCATTTTCAATAGAAAACTGTAATTTAGTATTTCCTATTTAGCTTCTTTAGACAGCCTTAAAACTGTGATTTGATTCCTTTTGTGTGCAAGATATATAAGATGCTCTCATCATTAAAAGTCTTTCCCTGCAACACAATACTGTTCATGGAAATTGGAGATTTGTGTGAAGAAATGAGAAGAGAAGAAATAAATTGGCATCACAAATTGGCAATTTTAAAAGAAATGTTCCAACATAAAAACATTTTTATGCTCAATAACATAGCCCCAGGTTTAAATGTGACTACACAGACCATCCAGCTTTGTACTGGAATCAGGCTGTCACAGAAACTGTCCCAGAATTTCTCCCTACAGTCTGAGCATTCATCAGGGCTGTAGGAAGCAATCACCATGCGTTTTCCTGCTTTTGAGCACACACATAAGCATGTAGCTTGATACCTTTAAATTTGTTACAGAAAGATGCATTTTCACTTGCAGTCACTGTGGAGTTTGCATTTCCAGCATAATTTCAGTAGAATGATAATGTGCAATAGAGAGCTCCAAGGTAAAAGGGCAATGGGCTAGAATATTTATGGTAAAATAAGGTGTCCTTGTGTGAGCCCAGGTTGTGAGATGATGAGTTTTGTTCTGACAAGGAACTGCTAGAAGGCTTCTCTTGATTCATGATGTAGAGGCTTCAGTGTCCCGTGGAGATGATCTAGGATCTGAGTGGATATGTGCAAAGTGAGTAGTTAGGAGATCTTTCTTCACGTGGAAATAGATTCATTTAAAGAGATGGCTCCAGACAAAAGAAGTCTAAATCTGAACTTCTCTGGAGAAGTAACTAACCAACAAAACAGCTGATGAACTTAATGAGTCATCTGAAGACTTAAGATAGTGAAAGAAAGGTAATTTCTTAAAGGAAGAAAATATTAGAGAGATATCACACATTTTATGAGATAAATTTTGTTCAGAAAGTCAGTGAGAGAGAAGGGATCCCAAACTCTTTAGTCAGTAGAGATCCTGATCTCAGAGTGCTGAACCCAAATTTGTAAAAATGTGAAAGAAGTTGTTGTTTGATTTACGTATTTCTTGAGCTGTTTAATGTGCTATGTGAGTCAGCTATTGTTTGTCTGGAGAGAGAAAGCACTGAACTGAAGCACTCGCTTGGTCAGACTCCTAGAAAGCCTGGACTGCAGATGTGAAGCATTAGCGTGGGCACCCAGACCACAGAGTCCTGTTAATCAGCTGGACAGCGAAGGACACCCAGGGAAACTCAGCTCAACCACCCCATGATGTGGGGAGCCAAGGATTTAGCAGAGGGAGCGCAGACCGTCACAGCCCTTGTACCTTTGCAATTTGAGATTGAAAATGCTTTGGGGCAGGGATTGCCTCACTGTTTCTGGTAGCACAGTGGGACTTGTGTCTCAGCTGGAGCCCTCGAGCACCACAATAAAGCAAATAATGACAGTCATCTCCCATAAACCTACTGAACCCCTGACTATTTCAAGGAAGGCACCAGGATTATTAGTTCCTGGCTGGGTAACAAGTATAAACTCTCATCATTTACTTTGCTCTCTAATTTTTTTAAGCTTATGTTTTCAGTTAGCTAAAATAAACTGCATTTTAATGGATAGCTTTTATGCAGGTAAATACAGAGTGGACTTTTTATTAGGAGTGAATTAGTTAATTCTGTCCTTACCTCTGTTTTAAATGCACTTAGTCAGTAGGGGAAGCTATAAATAATGTAACCTTGCACTTTCTGTCTGTAGGACAGAGAAATGCAAATGACAGTCTAGTTGTACATGCCTGAGTGAGGACTAGAACTGAGCAGACTAGCCCATATTAACATTTTAAGATATTTGAATCAAAGTGGTATTATAGGCTTAAATCTAACCAAAGGTTGTAATGGATTTTCATGTTATGCATAATCCCATCTAGCTCTTTAATAATGAGCAAAATACTTGAAAAATAATCTACAGAGACTTTTGTAACAGAGTTATTTTAAAAAACAGGCTCTTCTATAAGATATGCAGCTTAAGGGCTATTGACTGTGAGCACTATACAATCAAATGAATTCGTTTCTGAAAATCAGGCTACTTATTTAATTGCCGCATATGGATTTAGGTGCATGAATGTAAACACATATTTGAAAATCCTAAGTTATATGGCCTTTTCAGATATAGATCAAATTGTGGTTAGGTAGTCATATGCCTCAATTACCTTCAGGAAAGCCGCAGCAGTACATTTGACACTGAAGAATGGCTCAATGGTCCAATACGTGCATGGGGAGGGAGGACAGATACTGCATAGGCCTTCATGCCTTGCATTGTAATCTCATTTCCTGGGTCTGATCTATTCATAAAGCTGCCAATATTTCAGTGCCTGGATATGCTGGAAACCATCTGTGGAGCCACCGGTTTGACAGTCAAAAATGTTGTTATGGCTGATAATGGCTGAAAAATATGGCTGAATGTCTTCCAGTGAGCACCAGAGAGTCAATAGCAGGCTCTCACCTGGGATTTACCTATATTTCCATAGAGTACAAAGTCCTTCAATCCTATTTTGTGTGCCTTGCAATTATTCTGTGTATGTATATGTATTGGGTTTGCGTGGCAAGGTTTTGGTAGCAGGGGGAGGGGCTACAGGGGTGGCTTCTGTGAGAAGTTGCTAGAAGCTTCCCCTATGTCCGATAAAGTTAATGCCAGCCGGCTCCAAGACAGACTCGCCGCTGGCCAAGGCCGAGCCAATCAGCAACAGTGGTAGCACCTCTGTGATAACATATTTAAGAAAGGGAAAAGAAGTTACAGGGGAGTTGCAGTTGCAGCCAGAGAGAGAGGAGTGAGAATATGTTAAAGAAATAACTCTGCAGACACCAAGGTCAGTGAAGAAGGAGGGGGAGGAGGTGCTCCAGGCACCGGAGCAGAGATTCTCCTGCAGCCCCTGGTGAAGACCATGGTGAGGCAGGCTGTCCCCCTGCAGCCCATGGAGGTCCACGGTGGAGCAGATATCCACCTGCAGCCCCTGGAGGACCCCACGCCGGAGCAGGTGGATGCACCTGAAGGAGGCTGTGACCCTGTGGGAAGCCTGTGCTGGAGCAGGCTCCTGGCAGGACCTGTGGACCCATGGAGAGAGAGGAGCCCATGCTGGAGCAGGTTTTCTAGCAGGACTTGTGACCCCATGGGGGACCCATGCTGGAGCAGTCTGTTCCTGAAGGACTGCACCCCATGGAAAGGACCCATGCTGGAGCAATTCGTGAAGAACTGCAGCCCGTGGGAAGGACCCACATTGGAGAAGTTCATGGAGGACTGTCTCCCGTGGGAGGGACCCCACACTGGAGCAGGGGAAGAGTGTGAGGAGTCCTCCCCCTGAGGAGGAAGGAGTGGCAGAAACAATGTGTGATGAACTGACCGAAACCCCCATTCCCCATCCCCCTGTGCTGTTCAGGGGGGAGGAGGTAGAGAAAATCAGGAGTAAAGTTGAGCCCGGGAAGAAGGGAGGGGTGGGGGGAAGGTGTTTTTAAGATTTGGTTTTATTTCTCATTATCCTACTCTGATTTGATTGGTCATAAATTAAATTAATTTTTCCCCAAGTCGAGTCTGTTTTGCCCGTGACAGTAATTGGTGAGTGATCTCCCTGTCCTTATCTCGACCCATGAGGCTTTCATTTTATTTTCTCTCCCCTGTCCAGCTGAGGAGGGGGAGTGATAGAGCGGCTTTGGTGGGCACCTGGCGTCCAGCCAGGGTCAACCCACCACAGTATAAAACTGGGCTTTCCCAAAACTACTTTTAAGGGGACTACAGGCTATTATTTCTACCTAATTACAATAATGACTCATAAATACTTATCAAGACTTGTTCACTTCCTAGCAGTTCATCAGTTCAGGTGTACTGATGCCAAATAAACTCCTCACTTCATTTCTTTTTCAAGGTATGACCCTGGGTCAATGATCCAATCATTGCCTTGAGGCCATGGGTCCCTGTCAGTCCCAGGGGTGGCTCCCTAAAACGTCCAGGTTAATCTCTAATATCAGGTAAAATAAGAGACATTTGGGGTTTGTTTGAGGAAATTACAGATTTGCAGTTTTGATGTGATTAGTTTCCATGCAATCCCTCATTCCTTGGAATGTAGCAGGGAATGAGCACTCCAGGAGCCAGTGGTCTGAAGTCAGAGAGTTGCAGAGGCAATTTTTCTCAAATCATAAATCCAAGAAATAGAAATAGATGTTAGGCTGTTAGGTTCCTCTCATTGACAATTTCCAGTTGTCAGAACATTTTCTAGCTGTTGTCTGACAAAGTGCTGTTAACTAAAAGGCAAACATGATGCCTTTCTGAACTAATTTAAAACTTTCAATTTTTTTAATGGGTCGGGAATTGAAAATGACATTTTGAAAGTCAAAAAAATGTCTCTATTTTTCATCCTGTAAAGGCTGGAATGTTGCTTTTTGAAGTGTACAAAATAGTAACATATGGTGACATTTTAGCAACATGTAATTTCTATTACTGGTCACGCAGCACTATTTTATCCCATTTGCTTTTGAGGCACTTGATTTAGGTACTGACAACTCAGGATGAGTGTGAACTCTGTTTCATATTTTATAGCACACAAATATTCTCAGAGAAGAGAAACACAAGCCTGTCTCCATTTTGTGGGGCTGGTTAGCTTGCAGATCTTTAAAAAAGGCTGCAAGTTATAATTTCTATTAATATAGAATTACTACTGCGGTTCTCATAACATCAGTGGTCTCTAAATTAATGTAAAGATGTAAAGGACTGGTCTGAGGAAACCCAAGTGTATGGCTAATGTTTCCACAGCCAGTCACTGAGATCAGAGGAAATTCCTGTCTGAAATACTTAGACTGTAAAATTTCCCACTGTAAGAGCTATGTAAGTAGATCACTCTTGTCAAAGAAGCTGGAATTAAGTGAAAAGCACAAACATATAAGCCTTTTATGTTTTGACATCCCCAGTAGATTATGCTGTTTTCTCATATAATAAAACATTATTATATATATATATATAATTATATATATAATATATATATTATATAATTATATAAAACATTTATGTTTTATTATAAAATGTTTTATTATAAAATTATTAGAAAATGTTTAACACTTTTAAATACACCCTCTACACCTTTTAACTACATCCTCTGATCAATCAAAGGAAAATAGTAAATACACAATAGGTGTGAATAAGATAGATACATTTTTATATCTTCTTCATCACTTTTCTCTTTTATTAGTGTTCAAATTTGCTCCCCAAAATGTGGGCAAACAACACCCTGAAATTTTGTAAACATATGTTTATGATCACAGCACACAGGTTCAAACCATGCAGAAATAATAATATGCGTTCTCTTATAAAAGATAAGACTCAGACCTTTGGTCTGCCTGCTTTCTGTCTCCGGTCATGTTATTTTTGCTTTTCTGTCTTGGCATTTTATCACCTCAAAGTCTCCTTTATCTATGCTGTGTTTTCTCCTCCTTTTCTTTCTCCCCTAAGTATTGATTTGGTCCTGAATGGCTTAGGGCATTGAAGGCCCCGAGGTAACTTGTCTAAGGACAGAATAAGATGAATTGCAGAACACAGCATAGTCACACAATCCTACAGCTCAGCATAAGCCTCTGGTTTGTAGGGCTATCCCATCTTCTCTGTGATCAGTGTGCAACGTCCTAGTAACTGTGCATGATGCCCTTGCTACAGCCTTGCATCTACAGCAGCACATGAGTTTATAATCATGCACATTTTGAATCAAATTTTCCAGTGTTCAGGTCCACAAGTCTGCAAGAATATAATCTGAAGTGTAACTTCGTAATAGATATACACAAATGTGCTTCCAGATAATTTTTTTCATTGTATATATTGAAATGCAAATGCATAGGGTTTTACTCCAAGTCAACAAAAGGATTAATGATGCTTAATCACGCATGTACATCAGGTAAGTTAGAGTCCAGGAGAGAGACTCTGTTCCTCTTGGCTCACAACTGCTAGGAGCATGCTATGCATGGGCACATCCGAAGTCCTCAGCAGTGCTTTCAGCAGAGCAGGTTCAGCCTGCTGAGAGTGATGAGTTTCCTGAAAGATAAAATAGCCTGTTGCACTGAAATTCCAGCTAACCGGACAGCCTTCAAATCAAGGTAAAGAAATACAGATATAATGTGCTCTTGTAATCATAGAATCATAGAATCATTTAGGTTGGAAAAGACCCTTAAGATCACTGAGTCCAACCATAAACCTAACGCTGCCAAGTCCACCACTAAACCATGTCCCTAAGCGCCACATCTACATGTCTTTTAAATACCTCCAGGGATGGTGACTCAACCACTTCCCTGGGCAGCCTGTTCCAATGCTTGACAACCCTTTCGGTGAAGAAATTTTTCCTAATATCCAATCTAAACCTCCCCTGGTGCAATTTGAGGCCATTTCCTCTTGTCCTATCACTTGTTACTTGGGAGAAGAGTGACACCCACCTCGTTACAACCTCCTTCAGGACCTGAGGATCTAAGTCCCATAACTGATTTGTAGACAATCCTAAAGTTTTTTCAGGATTGTGTTAAACTCTGCATGTGCTTATGTGATAAGTACTTCCTAAGTAACTATGATATGACAACTTTCACAGCCATTTGTGTAACCTATTCAATGTTCCCTGAACAATGGGACATCAGGAGGCATTCAAGCACAGATATCATCATGAGTGCCAGCTAATTTAGCTCATTCCAGCAACATCAGGCAGTGATAAAACTTTTTGTAGGCCATTTTCAGTATTTTGCAAAATACATCTTGGCCAAATGGAAGATTGTGAACTTTGTATTCTCTTTTTCAGTCCAGGAAAGTATGTTTCACTGTGAACAATCACATTAATATAAAAAAGACTTCTATTTAGAATAAACACCTCTGCCTTCTCACATGTCTATATCCATGTGTTACTTTATGTTTTTAAAGGAAAGTTAACCTTCCTCTGCCTTTAATATAAGTGCCATAGGAATATTTCACATTCATTCCAATGCAAATTTTATTCCAAACTTTGTAATGAAGATGGATATTCCCTAATTCTGTCCCTCTGCCCCTAACAGCATCTGGTATATTACAGAGGAGTGGAGCTGAAGCCAATATGGTCTAACAATAGAGTTCAGACAAAGCACCACATGCTGTGTACCAGCAACGTGCTGTAAGAACAGTCTGATCTTATATAAATTGTAAATTCCTTTCCCCGAACATAATGCTTTCTTGTGCATCAGACTACCTCAAAAAGAAAGTGTTTTCAAGTGTTTTCCTGTGGGAAAAAAAGCCTTTCTTCGATTATTTTATTTTTCTAGACATGTAGATAATTATTCTCCCAATTTTCTGTTGGGATAATTGGTACAATGAGAAACAAGTTGAGAAGAGAGATGCATTAAGCCTGAAATTTTCCCTGCTATGCCAAAAAGCCATACATGGTTTGGCAGAAAATAAACCACTTAGGCTCTAAGTCTCTTTTTGATAAAGCCATTTCAGGGTTTAATAAAAGTACTATGTTATTATCATGACTGGAGCAACTATGAAGCTCCCTTATCTAAGCAGTACATCACAGGTTAAATGAAAATAATACCAATTTCTGAATACAGTGCAACTGATGCAATCCTTTCCTGCCCTGGAAGTCTCTTGACCTCTCGTTTAGAAAGATGAACTCTTCTCATGATCATTCCTTGGCCCCAGACTGTCAGCTATATAGCAGTAGAGATGTGGATATGTAGCCCTTAAGAAATGGAAGAAGATGGACATTTAGAAATCAGATAGCAGACTTTTTTACTACTGCTATGATCTACCCCAGAGCTGAACTAGAAATTATTCTAACTGATCTAATAATTCTAACCTGATCTAATTGTCTGCAAAATGATCAATACCTTTTACTTTGTATTTTCAGACATGCTCAGCCATCACTGACTTTTGTCTAAAGGTTTACTTAATTGACTACCTCTATATGAAGCTATAAAAGAAGAAAACAAATAGTAATTCAAATCCATGCATGGAATGTTTTTAAACAAATTTTTTTTCCTATTCTTATAACGAGTGTTAGATGGCATGTCTCCATGTACTTTCTGAATTGGTTATAAAAAATTACAGAGCTTTAAATGATAAAAATAAGTGAAATCAAAAGAAAACTTACCTCTAGTGTGAATACTTAGCTCTAGTATCAATAATCTTTCATTTTCTTTTAGAGGAATATGATGCTAGAGACATGTTTTGAACTTGATTTTTCTAAGTAGGTAGTTGTGCTGGTTTTGGCTGGGATAGAGTTAATTTTCTTCATAGTAGCTAGTATGGGACTATGTTTTGGATTTGTGCTGAAAACAGTGTTGATTGATAATACAGGGATGTTTTAGTTATTGCTAAGCAGTGCTTACACAGAGTCAAGGCCTTTTCTGCTTCTCGTACCACCCCACCAGGAAGTAGGCTGGGGATGCACAAGAAGTTGGGAGGGGACACAGCCGGGACAGCTGACCCCAACTGACCACAGGGATATTCCAGACCATATGACATCATGCTCAGCATATAAAGCTGGGGGAAGAAGAAGGAAGGGGGGGACATTCAGAGTTATGGCGTTGGTCTTCCCAAGTAACCGTTATGCGTGATGGAGCCCTGCTTTCCTGGAGATGGCTGAACACCTGCCTGCCGATGGGAAGTAGTGAATTACTTCCTTGTTTTGCTTTGCTTGTGTGCATGGCTTTTGCTTTACCTATTAAACTGTCTATCTATCTCAACCCACGAGTTTTGTCACTTTTACCCTTCCGATTCTCTCCCCCATCCCACTGCAGGAGGAGTGAGTGAGCGGCTGTGTGGTGCTTAGTTGCTGGCTAGGGTTAAACCATGACAATATGAGACTAACACTTATCTCTGACTATAATTGCAAGAACTCTATATAAGGCGTAATTGATAAATCTTGATGCTACTTCAAATGTCTCAAGCTTTTTCTCAGCAAGTACATGAGATCGCTTGGGTTTTGCCACCTTGCAGGAGGCAGACAGGATAGCTCAGGTGATGAACACAGGCTTAGGTGACTAGGGCCATATTATTAAGTTAAAACCCCAAAGAAGGGGAGGTGCTGCTGGAAAACATATTCTCTGGCTGTTGTAACTGGCCCACCAAGTGGCTGCGTTTGTCTCATGGCTTCCCAGAGCAAAAGACAGTGTGTTGTGCTGTGCTGCCGGTGCTGGCATCACAAGCCTGCAGTGGGGCACATCTGTAGCTATCAGTACGTTTATAACAAGGACCTGTTCATCCTTTGCCTGTGCCCTGCAGTGAGCTGTGCTGGCCCTTAGCGTCCTGCTGCTGCCATGGGGAGAGGATTTCCCATCACTCCAAAGCATGCAGGTACAGTGATTTTTTTGTCTGCAGACATTAAACTGGATCATTTTCTCATTCTTTTTATTTACAGAGGAAAGCATTATAAGTCACAAATATGAACGATGCAGCAGTGACAGTCATCTGTATTGCCTTCTTCAAGGTCTTTCATGTTCCAGTCCCGGATAAATTAATTTCTTTTGGGCATCATGTCTTCAGGTCAGTAAGACTTTGATCTACATTTAAATGCATGTAGTCATGGCCTTTATTTACATAGTTCAGATGACAGAAGAAATGACGCTTCTGATTTTGAAGGCTCTGCCACTGGACTATTAAAACTCTGCACATATGGTTCTTATGTGACTGATTCATAAAATGCAAGCAGATTCCCTGTTTCTTACCTCTGTTTACTGGTTATTGTGGTGGGGTAGTGTCCTGGTTTCGGCAGGGACAGAGTTAAAGTTTTTTCCTTTCCTCCTCCTCACCCCACTGGGAGGGGGAAACAGCTGCGTGGTGCTTAGTTGCTGGCTGGGGTTAAACCACGACAGCCTTTTTAGCACCCAACGTGGGGCAGGAAGGGTTGAGATAATGACAGATCTGATCAGAGTGTGTTAAAACAAACTTGTTGTAAGTATTCATTGTATTGGTTTGATAGTTACTTGTTACAATGTGGGCTCGTTTGCTCTCAAAGTTGGTGTTGTGGTTCTTGAAATTGCGTTATGTAATTCCCTACTTGCAGTATATGCTCCCTGTTGTGCTGTTTATCATCTGTGGGAACTGGGCTAGAGTTATCGCATTGTTGTTCTTTGTAACACTGGTTTATGATATGATAGAAGTGCAGGCCATGAAACTAATCGGGTGTTTGTACTCGGCATTGTTGTCACCTCTGTACTTCGGGAGCTGCCTATGGGAGACTATTAATAATTGTACCTTTTACCTTTTCTCCTCTGGGAACCAATCTATGGAGGAGAGATCTCCATACTTCGGGTGCTATCTCCTAGAAAATATTAATAACTGCACTTTCTACCTTTTCTACTCGGGGAGCCAACCTATTGGGGAGACATCTTCCCACATCTTCCCTTTCTCTGCCAGGTTAATTGCAATAGCATTGAAGGAGTTTGTAAATTTTGAATATCCTTGGGATGTTGAACTCAGCATGGTCGTACTGCTAGGAATCAGCCTGTTCCTGAATGTGATTCAGATCTTGTCTAGGGTTAAACAACTATTTAAAAATACCACCCAGAGATCAGCTCCCACGACTGCAGCTACTCCAACTCTGGTGACAGGCACTGCAGCTACTCAAACTCTGGTGACAGGCACTGCGGCTACTCAAACCCCAGCGACAGGCACTGCGGCTACTCAAACCTTGGCGATCGATGATGCAGCTGAACTAGAGAATCAACCGGTGCCAATATCAATCGCCCCTATACAGAAGAGGAAATATACAAAAAAATCAGTTCGCTTAGCGAAGGATGAAGGTGAAGCAGGGTCATCATGAGAACAGGAGGAAGAGGCAGAACCAGAGATAATCACCCGATCCCTATCCCCGAGTGAGATGCGAGATATGCGAAAAGACTTCAGCCGTCATCCAGGCGAGCACATTATCACCTGGCTGCTCCGATGCTGGGATAATGGGGCAAGTAGCTTGGAATTAGAGGGTAAGGAAGCCAAGCAATTGGGATCCCTTTCTAGGGAAGGGGGCATTGACAAGGCGATTGCAAAAAAGACACAAGCCCTCAGCCTCTGGAGGCAACTTCTATCAGGTGTGACGGAAAGGTACCCCTTCAAGGAAGATGTTGTATGTCACCCAGGCAAGTGGACCACCATGGAGAGAGGTATCCAGTACCTGAGGGAATTAGCCATGCGGGAGATGGTTTATTATGACCCAGACGATGGGCAGTTACCCACAGATCCAGATGAAGTCCAATGTGCACGACCCATGTGGCGGAAGATTGTACGGACTGCACCATCATCGTATGCCAATGCATTGGCAGTAATGGACTGGAAAGACGAGGAGGGACCAACAGTAGATGAATTGGCTCACCGACTTCGGCAATATGAAGAAAGTCTCACTTCCTCCCTCGTCACGGCTGTGGAGAAACTGCCAGACATAATAGCCGAGAAATGGCCCCAAGAGTTCCAGCGATTTCAGGATAAGTTCGGCCGCCCACCTGTACGGACCAATACCTCAGCTATTAGGAGAAGGTATTCTTCTGGGCAAGAGAGAAGAGAGAGAAGGTATATACCACGGGGTACCCTGTGGTTTTACCTGCTTGACCACGGAGAGGATATGAGGAAGTGGGATGGAAAACCTACCTCGGTCCTAGATGCACGGGTACGTGAATTGCAAGGAAAAACAAACACAAATGAGGGTTCTTCCAGGAAAATGGTTGCTTCAGCCTCCAGTGAGCACTGCGACCAGTGTGGCAGACAGAGTGGAAGGGCTGATCTTACTCCTGATCCTATGAGAAGGAATTCTAATCCATTTTTACAAAAAGTGAGTGGAGAATCCTATGACCAGGACTAGAGGGGCCCTGCCTCCAGCCAGGTGGAGGAGAGGGACAACCAGGTTTACTGGACTGTGTGGATCCGATGGCCTAGCACATCAGACCCACAGGAGTATAAGGCTCTAGTGGACACCGGTGCACAGTGTACTTTAATGCCATCAAGCTATAAAGGGGTAGAACCCATCTGTATTTCTGGGGTGACAGGGGGATCTCAACAGCTAACTGTATTGGAGGCTGAAATAAGCCTAACTGGGAATGAGTGGCAGAAACACCCCATTGTGACTGGTCCGGAGGCTCCATGCATTCTTGGCATAGATTATCTCAGGAGAGGGTATTTCAAGGACCCAAAGGGGTATTGGTGGGCCTTTGGTATAGCTGCCTTGGAGACAGAGGGAATTGAACAGTTGTCCACCTTACCTGGTCTCTCTGAGGACCCTTCGGTTGTGGGGTTTTGGAGAATGCATATTCCAAATTATAAGTATGATTGTAAGCCCTCTCTGTCAAGTGACCCGGAAGAGGAATGATTTTAAATGGGGCCCTGAGCAACAACAAGCCTTTGAACAGATTAAATGGGAGATATAGTTCATGCAGTAGCCCTTGGGCCAGTCCGGGCAGGACCAGATGTTAAAAATGTGCTCTACACCACAGCCAGGGAGAATGGCCCTACCTGGAGTCTCTGGCAGAAAGCACCAGGGGAGACCCGAGGTCGACTTCTAGGGTTTTGGAGTTGGGGATATCGAGGATCTGAGGCCTGCTATACTCCACCTGAAAAGGAGATATTAGCAGCATATGAAGGAGTTTGAGCTGCTTCAGAAGTGGTTGGTACTGAAACACAGCTCCTATTAGCACCCCGACTGCTGGTGCTGGGCTGGATGTTCAAAGGGAAGGTCCCTTCTACACATCATGCAACTGATGCTACATGGAGTAAGTGGGTTGCACTGATCACACAATGAAGTCGAATAGGAAACCCCAGTCGCCCAGGAATTCTGGAAGTGGTCACAGACTGGCCAGAAGGCAAAGATTTTGGAATATCACCAGAGGAGGAGGTGATGGGTGCTGAAGAGGCCCCAATGTATAATAAACTGCCAGAAAGTGAGAGGCAATATGCCCTGTTCACTGATGGGTCCTGTCGCATTGTAGGAAAGCATCGGAGGTGGAAGGCGGCTGTATGGAGTCCTATATGACAAGTTGCAGAAACTGCAGAAGGAGAAGGTGAATCGAGTCAGTTTGCAGAGGTGAAAGCCATCCAGCTGGCTTTAGACATTGCTGAACGAGAAAAATGGCCAATACTTTATCTCTATACTGACTCATGGATGGTGGCAAATGCTCTGTGGGGGTGGTTGCAGCAATGGAAGCAGAGTAACTGGCAACGCAGAGGTAAACCCATCTGGGCTGCTGCATTGTGGCAAGATATTGCTGCCCGGCTAGAGAACCTGGTTGTGAAAGTACGTCATGTAGATGCCCACATTCCCAAGAGTCGGGCCACTGAAGAACATCAAAACAATCAACAGGTAGACAAGGCTGCTAGGATTGAAGTGGCTCAGGTGGATCTGGATTGGAAGCATAAAGGTGAATTATTTCTGGCTCGGTGGGCCCATGACACCTCAGGCCATCAGGGAAGAGATGCAACATATAGATGGGCTCGTGATCGAGGGGTGGACCTGACCATGGACACTATCGCACAGGTCATCCATGAATGTGAAACATGCGCTGCAATTAAGCAAGCCAAGCAGTTAAAGCCTCTCTGGTATGGAGGACAATGGCTGAAATATAAATATGGAGAGGCCTGGCAGATTGACTATATCACACTCCCACAAACCTGCCAAGGCAAGCGCCATGTGCTTACAATGGTGGAAGCAACCACCGGCTGGCTGGAAACATATCCCATGCCCCATGCCACCACCTGAAACACTATCCTGGGCCTTGAGAAGCAAGTCTTATGGCAACATGGCACCCCAGAAAGAATTGAGTCAGACAATGGGACTCATTTCCAGAACAACCTCATAGACACCTGGGCCAAAGAGCATGGCATTGAGTGGGTGTATCACATCCCCTATCATGCACCAGCCTCTGGGAAAATCGAGCGATACAATGGGTTGTTAAAGACTACATTGAGAGCAATGGGTGGTGGGACCTTCAAACATTGGGATACACATCTAGCAAAGGCCACCTGGTTAGTCAACACTAGAGGATCTGTCAATCGAGCTGGCCCTGCCCAATCAGAACTTTTACCTACTGTAGAAGGGGATAAAGTCCCTGTAGTGCACATAAAAAATATGCTAGGAAAAACAGTTTGGGTACTCCCGCCTCAGGCAAAGGCAAACCCATTCGTGGGATTGCTTTTGCTCAAGGGCCTGGGTACACTTGGTGGTGATGCGGAGGACGGGGAAAGTCCGATGTGTGCCTCAAGGGGATTTGATTTAGGTGAGAACAGCCAATAGATTAAATTGTATGATATAATTGCTATATAATCTTGCCACTGTATGTCATCATCATTATAATTGTTATATGCTATATAATGGTATTACGAAAGCATTACTTAGATTAATGAAGAATGAACTTTGACAAAACTGAGTGAAGTGCAGTAGTGATGGAACCAGGACTGACTTCAGCATGCAACAATCCAGCACCACACACCATCCTCTCTGCTGCGCCCAATGTCACCTGCCTGCCACATCACACCGAAGCCCCAATCCTGTTCTGCTGACTGAGCAAGACTTTGCATCATCCCTCCTGCCCAGAGAGACTGTTATGACAGATGGAGCCCAAAGTCATGGACTGAATGAACTCAACAGCATTTGATAGAGATGGCCCATAGACCGCGGGAATGATATCTGTATATATATATTAAAAAGACAGGAAAAGTGATGGTGATTAATTGGAAATGTATCGGAAAGGGTGGGATCTGGCATAATGTAAATGGTATAGAATAAGGGGTGGATATTGTCCTGGTTTCGGCTGGGACAGAGTTAACTCTCTTCTTAGTAGCTGGTACAGTGCTGTGTTTTGGATTAGTGTGAGAATGATGTTGATAACACTCTGATGGTTTAGCTGTTGCTAAGTAGCGCTTATCTTAAGCCAAGGATTTTCAGTTTCCCATGCTCTGCCAGCAAGCAGGTGTGCAAGAAGCTGGAGGGAGCATGGCCGGGGCAGGTGACCTGAACTAGCCAAAGGGGTATTCCATACCATGGAATGTCATGCCCAGTATGTAAACAGGGGGGAGTTGGCTGGGAGGGGCGGATCACGCTCGGGAACTAACTGAGCATCGGTCAGCGGGTGGTGAGCAATTGCATTGTGCATCACTGGTTTTTTTCTTCCCCCCCCTCCTTTTTTTTGTTATATTCCTTTTCATTACTATTATTATTATTATATTTCATTATTATTGTTAGTATTATATTTTATTTTATTTATTAAACTGTTCTTATCTCAACCCACGAGTTTTACTTTTTTTTCCTTTGCTTTCCTCCTCCTCACCCCACTGGGAGGGGGAGGGGGAAACGGCTGCGTGGTGCTGAGTTGCTGACTGGGGTTAAACCATGACAGGTAGAAGGAGGTTTAGGAGTGGTTTGGAGAGAAATGAGGGTGATGTCTCAGTGTCCCGCTGCTCTGTTGCAGGGCAGGCTGAGCTGTGTCCAGACCTTTTGCCAGCCTGTGTTGGCTCATTTCTCTTCAGAGGGAAAGGACCTGGCTACTTAACACGCTCCATGCCAGCACACCCTGCTCTCAGTTGCTTTCAAACCCTGCCCATCAAAATTTCCCTAGTGTGGCAGCCACAGCCAGCCACAGCAGACAGAGCTGGGTATCAATGTGTGGGGGGACAGTCCCTCCCTGGAGAGCACGTCAGGGTGGGGTGAGTAAGTCTATGCAGAGCTCCAGAAAAATCTCAGGTTCCCCAAGCCTCGTCCCACTGACTTCGTTGCTGGACTCTGCTGGGACTTGGTCGTGCCAGGGTGTCCTGCAGTTGCCATCCTACATACACATGTGCCATGGGCACTGATGAGGTTTTCTTTGGGAAGAACTACCACAGAGAATGAGAATGCTTGTAGGGCCCATCTGACAGAAGGTGACATTATCAGAGTAGGGACAGCAGGGCATATCTCCCTGTAGATAACAATGACCAAATATGTATATTTGCAATAACTGGACCAAATTCCCTTGTTGTATTAGAGCGGGGCTGTGGCTGTACATCAGGACCCTGTCAAGACAGAATGCAATTTTCGAGGTTATCAGCCATGGCCCCTTGTTCCTGCCTCCTGGGCTAGAAGCTGCCATCTCCTCTGTTGTGCCAGTAGCTGTTGCTGTGTCTGCTCTTTAAACTGAATATGCTTATGATCTGACTCAAAAAATAGCAAACAAACAAAAAGAGTGACTTTTTAAAAAGGTTCTAATTCATCAGGGGGGAAAGCATACCTCGGGACAGCTGATAAGGTCATTATTGACAATTTTATTTCCCCACTCCCCAGTTGCAAGAATGGCTGAGATGTACACGAACAAGCTGCTGAACCAGCACAGTTTATAGCAAAATTTGAAGACAAATGCCATGTTATAATCTGCAGTACTTCAGCAGCTGATCTGTGAGCAGCTCAGCCGTCTGTGCATGGAAAGCAGTGTCCTGAGTTGCCAGCCTCAGCAATGCCACATCTGCTCAGGAGTCAGTGCTCTTGGCAGAGGTGGTTGGGTTTTTAAGCAGGGTCATTGCACAACCTTGGTTTAGACAAGCCATATAAGAAACAAAATAGACACAACTGTGGGGACAGAAATTTTTGGGATGCTGAGACCAAGGTGCTGGGCTCAGATGTTTGGTAATGTCTTGAACAAATCTGCTCCCAACAGATTAGTCATGTGTAATGGGAATCCAGTTTGGACACAGAGATGAACCGGATCAGAGTGCAGGATTTGAGTGTGACACAGCTTGTGATTCAGAAGGCTATAAAAGGAGAATATATGTATTCTCCAGTGCCAGTGTTTGGAGGTTTATGCTCCAAAACTTTATGGGGTTTATGTGGTGAAAAAAATCACTGTGTATAAAAAAAACTCCTAAAGTAAAAAAGACTAATAAGAAACATAAGTTTCTTTAATTTAAAATGAAGCAACAAAAGAGCTTTCTTCATACACCAAGACTTTAGGAAATGTTAAATGTGAACAGTTAGAAATCCATGGCCTATTCCTGCAAATATTTATTTGCAGCAAGTCTTCCTCATGTATATCTTCATTTCCTGTACTGAATTCTTCTTTAAATATACATTGTCACAAAGTCTGCACATCTTCTTCCTTCTGAAAGTATTTTAAAGTATCTTTCAGAATTTCCAACAAAAATAAGATTACTGAACTTGAAACTTCACTTAATTTATTGCATATCCATTTTTCTTGATGTATCAAATCATGTCAAATGCATGAGCTGACAGTTTGTCAGCTGTTCTTCATTTGATGGTACTGTGAGCAGTTATGTAAAAGGATGATATATGATTTTTGTAGCAACAAAAATCAGCAGGACCCTTGACTTACTTAACATCTTAAAAAATGCCTGATATGTATCTGTTGCTATGTACATAATTTTATTTTTCAGCACAAAAAAACTTTGGGGAAAAAAAACCCCAGGACTTTGAATATGTCTTCTTAGCATCTTGCTACTTTTCTATGTGGGAATCCGCAGGGAGTGTTGCGAGCAGCCTTGAACAATTAGACATAGCCTTGAAAGACATAGAATAAGGGAGTAAAGTGATAAAGCAGGTGCGCAGAAAAGAAGCTGAAGACTGAAATAACTTGGAAAACAGATAAGAGACCAAAGCCAGAAGACGTGTGTCTTGCTCGACAGCACCAATCAGAAGCTTAGCCACGGCGCGTGAACAGAAAGTATTAACTAATCATGGAACAAGCCTGAGCGCATGGACAGCTAATGAATCTATATAAGCACAAATTTGTAAACAATAAAGGTCTTTCTTGGTTTTACCCGCACCAGAGTCCGTGAACCATCCCTACAAATGGCGCCCAACGTGGGGCACGAAACTACAGCGTGGAACGTACATCGGTAGGGACTCCAGTTGGACGAATACATCAGCGGAGGAGCTGAACGACCCGGGTCTCAATCACCAAATAAAGGTGAGCAACTGGAGCATTTTATTTTTTTTTTAAAATGGGGGCGCATATGTCTGTAGAAGAAGCATCCATTTTGCGGCTGTTATTGCAATTGTTAGCTAAGCAGGGAATCAAATGTGAGGAACAGACTATGAAAATGTTGTTAATGTGGCTTAAAACGCACGGAGCTCCCACTCAGTTGCATGAAGTATTTGATGTAGATAATTGGGAGAAAGCCGGCACGCTAATCTGGGAAGCAGCCTCACGAGGTGACCTTACGGCAGCTCAAATTATGACCACTTGGCGTGTAGTGACAGATAATTTACGCAGATTAAGGCAGATAAAAAAGCTGCCGCTGCCGCCGCGAGTGCTATAGCTCCCCAGACCCCCCCCGAAGAAACGACAGCGAGCGTAGGGGGAGAAAAAACTGCTTCCACTGTCAGACCTAAATCCCAAGATTTACAGGCTGCCTCAGTACCTCCGGAGGGTGAGCAGTGTAAGCTTGTGGATGCATCTGGACAATTGCCCGGTTTTACACCAGCATCTGTAGCCATCCCTCCCGCCCTGCCGAAAGAAACGACATCGGACGGCATGGACTTTGATCCTAAAGATCGGTGGGCAAAGCTAAGGGAGGAGGCGATTAAGACAGGAGACCTTGAGGCAGTGAGTTGGTCCTTTCCTGTCCTGGTGTGGGATCAAGGACCAAATGAGTGGCAACCGTTCCATTGGGACTTAATCAAGGAGTTGCGAAAAACCGTTGTGAGCTATGGACTTTCTGCCCCCTTTTCGCAGAGTCTGTTAGAAAATGTTTTTACAGGACAATTACTTACTCCTTATGATATATGCCAATTAGCCACCATAATTTTAACGCCAACTCAGAAACTGTTATTTACACAACGGTGGCAGGATCTGTGTGCCCAGGAAGCACTTGCGAATTTAGAAAAGCAGCCGAATGATCCATTACATGGAGCAGGCTTACCCCAGCTGCTAGGGCGGCCGCCGTTAGACGATCCGCGATTACAGGCACGACTTGACCCCGCGATTTTGCGTTTGACTGCCTGATTAGCTTATCAAGCCATGGTTAAAGTAGCAGAGACAGGGAAAACAGAAGAATCATTTACCCGTATTATACAACAAACGAACAGGCCTTACATGCAATTTATTGATCGCTTGAGAGACGCTCTCGATAAGCAGATTGATAATGCCGAGGCAAAGGAAGCCCTATTACTTAAGCTAGCGGTTGAAAACGCTAATGTAGACTGTAAACGAGTATTACAAACCCTACCACAAGGGGCCGGTATAATTCAGATGATCGAGGTCTGCAATAGAGTTGGCTCTCTCTCGCACCAAACTGAAGCCCTTGCTGGGGCCTTTGCGGCAGCAGTGAATGTTCCGACAACTAGCCCATGGAATACCCCAGTGTTTGTCATTAAAAAGAAAAATGGGAAGTGGCATCTGCTACATGATCTGCGACGAATCAATGCAGTAATCGAAGACATGGGTTCACTGCAACCGGGTATGCCATCTCCTGCAATGATCCCCGCGAATTGGAATATTATTATCATCGATTTAAAAGATTGGTTTTTTTACCATACCCTTAGCAGCGGAAGATACATCTAGATTTGCCTTTTCAGTACCCACGGAGAACTGTAAGGAACCTATGCAAAGATATCATTGGACAGTACTGCCACAGGGAATGAAAAATTCACCCACCATTTGCCAGCAATATGTTGCCACTGCACTGACGCCAATTCGACAGCAGTACCCACAGTTAGTGTGCTCAAAACCATGTTGTTAAAACAAAAAGGGGGAACTGTTGGAGACTCCCCGCAAACACGCTTAGCAAAAGCAATATATGTGTTGAATCATCTGTCCTTTACCCCTCATACTGAGACACCGGTGATGCTCTACCATTTTCACTCTTTAGGGGAGGTATCACAGCAAACATTATGAGATAAAAATGTACCTGTCATGGTGAAATCCCTACTAAATGGTAAATGGGAAGGTCCATTTACATTAATAACATGGGGAAGAGGGTATGCTTGTGTTTTGACAGATCACGGGCCTGCTGGGTTCCAGCTCGGTGTGTACGGCCAGCGCTCACAAAGCTGCAGGTACCAGGCAAACAACAGACAACCGCAAAAGACCCTGAAGGGCCTGCCGAGACATCAGAAGACATTTTGAGTGACAGCGCAAACTGTTTTGATGGGAAATGACTTGCTTGAGACAGTAAGGAGTTGTGTATCAGGCCTCGCTAGGCTGCAGGTGTCAATATGTCTAGTCTGTAAACGCTGCTGTGGATATATTACTGTACATTGTATATTTTGTAGAAAGTATTTGATTTATTTTAATGGTAATCAGCACATTTATCTGAATCATACTTTAGCACCATTGTGTATTCGCTGTACGAGAATCAATAGTATACGTAAGATCTATTCAATCCGTTATTTTTGGTGTTATACAGACCGGTATATAAAATGGAGAGGATAACGACCTTTTTAAGTTTGATTGGGTGTATACAAGCAATATGGGTGCCACCACAACCAAAGACGAATGTGTGGGTCACGTTAGCGAATCTAACAGGACAAGATTTTATTTGCCTGTCTATTGCATCTCCAGGGAACCCTTTTTCAACATGTCTTGTCGGAGTCCCGGCGGATACCTGGCCCAACACTATCCAGTCCCAGCATTTGTGCTCCAGTTTCAACGCCTGTGTCGACAACTGGGACGGGTGGAGTGCTCATTTACCCCAATTACCACAGGAGCCGCAGGAACTTGAACTCCTGGGTTCAGTTAAAATGGACAGCTGTTTGTATTTTAATTATTCAGGGTGCAATCGAACGATGGCGCAAAATATCAACTTGTCTCTGTCCATATATAGAAATAATACAGCCTGGTGCAACTATACTAGCCTGAATATTTCCAAATCTAGCAACGCGCCTCTGGCGCTTCCCTCAGGGGTCTTTTTTATCTGTGGCGATCGCGCATGGGGAGGAATACCATCTCATATAAGAGGAGGGCCTTGCAGTTTGGGGAGGCTCACTTTGCTAACACAAAATACATCAATAATTTTAATCACCGGCGCTCCAAGCAAGCGACCCATGCCCTTAAGGCAGAGTGCAGGGATGATGTGGAATTTTGGAACAGTGAAAAGATAATTATGGCTTCTATAGCTGCGCCAGGGGTGGCAGCCTCACAGGCCTTAGCCACACTAAATAAGTTGGGATGTTGGCTAGCCAAGCAGACTAATGCTACTTCTCAAGCCTTGAGTAGTTTGCTTTTAGATGTTGATTCAGTAAGACATGCAACTTTGCAAAATCGCGCAGCAATTGGTTTTTTGCTTTTAGCACGGGAGCACGAGTGTGAAGACCTTGACGGTATGTGTTGTATGAATCTCTCCGATCACTCGGAATCTATTCACCGTAGCATTCAACAATTGAAAGAGGGAGTTAAAAAGCTACAAGTTGATGATGGATGGGGTTGGATAGAAAATCTTTTTAGTAACTGGGGAATTAATGATTGGCTTAAAGGTTTGATAAAGATTGGGCTAATTTTATTATGTGCTATTTGTGGCCTCCTGCTCATTATTCCGTGTTTGCTATCCTGTCTGCAAAGGGCCTGCAGAGGATGATAAACACTGCATTTTGGGTAGAAAAACAAAAAGGGGGAATTGTGGGAATCCGTAGGGAGTTTTGCGAGCAGCCTTGAACAATTAGACATAGCCTTGAAAGACATAGAATAAGGGAGTAAATAAGTGATAAAGCAGGTGTGCAGAAAAGAAGCTGAAGACTGAAATAACTTGGAAAACAGATAAGAGACCAAAGCCAGAAGACGCGTGTCTTGCTCGACAGCACCAATCAGAAGCTTAGCCGCGGCGCGTGAACAGAAAGTATTAACTAATCATGGAACAAGCCTGAGCGCATGGACAGCTAATGAATCTATATAAGCACAAATTTGTAAACAATAAAGGTCTTTGGTTTTACCCGCACCAGAGTCTGTGAATCAATCCCTACATTACCCAATGAACCCTTATGTTTCCTTTAGTGAAACACCAACCCTTATGTTACTTTTAGTAAAACACCAACCTACCAACCTTCTCTCTTTGGCCGAAGATTTCTTAAAAGGGGACTTGAACCCCTATACCTAACCCGGGTGTCCTATGGACTTTCGTCCAGTAGAATCTCCTTCCCTTAGGTACCTTTATAGCCCAACCCTGTGAAGCTTTCGCCATGTCTCACGGGCAGGCAACCACCCTTTCCAACCTTTTAAAGAAAAGAATGCCTTTTACCTTCCCAGGGGTCTTGCTCAGAGCTCTTCGGTCCGGGGATTGGAGGTTCTCCCCAAGAATCCCTCGGTGCCGGCTGGAGGTCCTGCAATCCCATGGATCCGTCGAGGTTCAGAAGCGGTGTCCCATCTGGGTCGCCAAAAACTGTCACCGAAATCGGGAATAAACCTCTTAACACCAATGTAGCATTAAGAAGCAGGCATTCTTTTATTACAGTGCTGGATGCACGGGGGATCACTCCACCTAACGTGCATACCTGGTTAACACACGGTAAAGCATTTTATACCTTTCAAGCAACAGTTATCAGTATTTTTACAGTTTTGCTTAGTTACTCTCGTTCCTATTGGTTCTCGCAAGCCTCATCTCCACTTAAAGTTGCAGCGTCCTCAATGAGTGATCCGCATGCGCAGTTGACTCTTGAGGTGGTCTTTGGGGGTCCTCTGGTGGTCTTCGATAGTCTTCCTCACGATGTCCCTTGGTTGAACTCTGCTTCTGCACAGGCTCAGTTAACTTCTGCATACTTTGCATTTCTTGCGAATACCCAAAACTGATAAAGACCTACTGAAGCCTACCTAGTTTCTAATTACAAGGACATCCTGACCATATATCCTTTCTCTTATCTACTGAATAGGACAATGCATGCCATAATTGGTAGCTAATTGGTAGCCTAGCCTAATATTTAGCAGACAACACTTAATTACTAAACAGAGTTTTACTATGGTATCAATCCCTCCTTTTCTTTTGAGGGTTGTAGCTCTTTGGAGCTCAAACCTCAGTTATATATTTAAATTAACTCTGCTTCTCCGGGTTTGGCTCATTTTGTAACTCAGTCAGCAGAGCCAGGGGTACAATACTGATATTGAGGAACATCTGGCCCTCTTATCACATATTGTTACTTGCTAATCTTTGGTATGTAGGCCTACTTGTCCTTGGTACGCAGACTTGCTCATCTCTGGTACGCAAGCCTGCTTGTTTTATCTGTACAAAATTTATACAAAGGGGCTCTTCATCAAATTGTCTTAAGTCTTTGGTAACAAAGATAGTCACAGGAGTCTGCTGAACTTGAAAACTGAACTTTTAAACATGATTTAAGAGATCAGTTGTAGACCATTTTCTATGGCCTCCTGCCTGTCACCCTGTAGCCACCACTCTGAACTCTTGATATCTGTTATAAAAGTGGCAGAGAACTGTTGATTTTCTGTCAAGCTAGCCAAGATGACATCTATCTCTATAAGGGTTCATAAATGAACAAAGCATGAAGCTAAACAATAAAAAGGCATTCTCACAGATATATGAAAGGATAATGTACTGGCTGAGACTGAAGTCCTGATAAGCTGAGGTAACATTTTCTGAAAAACTCTTGCTCTTGTTAATTCACACAATCTGGGACTCATCTCGGCAATTGTAGCAGAACATTTCATTCATTTAAAAAAATGTTTAATTACAAAAAAATTTATATGGATCTATATTTGCCCCAGTGAGTGCACAAGGAAATGATGGGCACGTTTAAAAGCAATGAAGAGGAAACTGGGCTTGTAGGATTTTCCTGTTAGTCATGCATCTGTTTTCACCAATCCCATGATGTTTCCAGGTGTTTGGCTGAGTTGTTTGCTTTGGCCATACAGATGCCTAACATATGTCAAGCAACCTGATTATGCTTCTTTAAGGATCCTGCCTGCAGAGCCACGGTGCAGCTCCTCATGCCCTGCTGCTGCTGGTGGGATTACAGACAGCTCTTTATTATCCGTGACTCACATCATGATGGGCTAATGTACAAACGCAGCCAGTGTATTGTGCAGCACATGTGGATTCAGCTCAATGCTCCTTTGTTCTGTGCTGCTGCCAGGGCTGTTGTCCCATCTCTTGGGGGTCAGCGTTGCATACAAATACCTCGCTTTTTGCCACAAACTCTGCAGCTGAATTGTAAATGAGTGCTGAAATCCCAGTTCCCTACAAGTCAATAGGGGTTTTGTTACTGATTTCAATGGGGTCAGGTGCTTGTGCACTGCTGGATGCTTGTTCCCTATTGGGCAATAGTAGATTTATAATGTTGCTGTTTGTCAGCTGTCATTTTCTGGAAGTATCAGTCTTTGTACTTGTGTAACTGTTATTATCACCTTAGCATCATTTCTCTGTTTCAGAGACCTGCCGTCAGTCTGAGATTTCAGAGCATTTGAGAGAACAGGAATGGATTTTTACCAGCAGCAGAGCACCTGAGGGCTTGGGGGGAAACAGGGTCAGAGGGAACAGGAACAGACTTGATTTATTAATGATAATATGTGCTTTGTCCACTGCCTGGTGGCCTTTAACAGAGTCCCTGGAGTCACAGACAGTCCCTGGAGTAAGTTATTTTTTTAAAAAGGCACTATTTATTTTCAGTAAAGATACAAAGAGTTGCTGTAGGGCGTCTGGGCCCTCTTTCCCAGTGACAGTAGTGATGCTGTCCAATAAAAGTGGGCAAGTAGAGCACTTAAGAGAAATTTTAGGTCCTTTTTAACAGTTGTTATATGCCCATATTAAAGCTGAGTCTTTTACTTTCAAATCAAGCATATGTTTATATATATAAAGCTGCTGGCATCCTGCTGCAGACATTGCCCATCCCCAGGGAGATGCCCGATGCCAGGGGGGGGCGCCCTGCTGCTCCCAGTCCTGCCCAGCTCCTAGCTGGGGGGGAGACAGCCCTGGCCAAGGTCCTGCCCTGCTGCCCCGGGGACCCCCGCAGTCCTGTCCCCAAGGGACTGCCGGCCCCTGCAGTGCCCTAACCATGCAGAGCTGAGAAACAAAACCTCCCAAAACCAGCTGTCCATCATCGACCCGTGTCCAGCATCTCCACACCAGCTTTCTAGCAGCTGAAGTATGACGAGGCCCAGGTGCAGCTCAGTGAGGCCAGGCAAAGCACACTGAAAGGAGAGGAGGACCCACTGCTCCGAAAATGGCCGACGTACTATACAAAACACATTCCCAGCACTGCTGCTCACTCCTGAAGGGCGACTGATCCTCAGTAAATCAAAGCAGGAAACGGCATGGGGAAAATGTCGCTCAGGAAACAGCAAAAAGGGGAGGCACCTCCCATCTGAGACAGGAGGTGGATATGTCCTTCCATCGGTGGCGTCAAACCCACCCACGCACGGCTACCTCATTACCAGTCAGGGACAACAGCGGGATCCCAGCCATAGGCCGGTGTCACGCTTAAAGAGGATGGCGAGGGCAGCCTTCCCAAATCGGCAGAGCCGTCCAGAAAGTGCCAGGGAGCTGGGGTGGGGAGAGTCCTTCGCTCCAGCCCCTGCGCGGGCAGGAGCCGCACTGTCCTTCACGTCGCTTGTCCAGCCCCTTCTCTAAGAGATTTCACAGCACCAACACAGCCCGTGTCAGGTGTTTCATGTCATGCTGATGATCTGCAATGGGTTATCTAGTGCCAGGTGGTATTTACAGACGAATTAAGAAAATTATGGGTTAATTAAACCCTTACTCATTTTTCTTTCTCCTTCCATAATTGGATAAAGCAAAGGAAAGAATTACTCTTGAATTATCGTGAGCAGAGCTTTTGCAAAAGGATTCAGAAGGACATCCTACATCTTTCAGATGTAGGACTATCAAACAATATTGTCCAATTTAGCTTCACAGTTTTCAACCTTGTTTTAAATGGTGGAGCACTCTGACAAAGCTTCTGTGAATGCTATAAAATATGGATTTGTTAGACAGGGAAATAAAATATTTAGCATTCCTTTCTCTTTACTAACAAATCACAGCAAGAAGGAAAAAGCAAGCATTTTGCAGACTTATATTCTCAAAACTCAGACAGAAATAAACCTCCATGAGAAAATCTCAGAAAACTTCAAAAGATTCCATTCGGGGCATTAAAAAAACTGACATAACCTACACAGAGTTGCAGTGCATTTTTGTTTTTTGCTTCTGAAGAATGCTGTTGTTTAAGTTTTTATCAAGGGACTAGACCCTCTCAAAGGAATGGACGACTCTGAAGTAGTGTTACACAGCACACCAGAAAGGCCAGGGTGACATCAGTACAGAGGAGTAAAAGGAGACTGATTCCAGTCACTGGCTCCTCAAGCCTTATGTCTTACAGTATGACAACTTTACTACTCGCAAAAACAGAGGACCTCACTATGGCTTTTCATGGAATCAGCATGGGGAGTGACATGTAGGGGAACAGCCTCTCTCAGCCAGCTGCTGATGACAGTTCAAGGAAGATGCATCCTACAGCTGTGAACTCCAGTGGTGATGACCAGTAGTGATAAGTACGGCCCTGTTCTTGCATCTTTCTTCATTAGAAAGTAGACAGGAGCGCTAATAGGCAATGCTGTCCTGCTGTTTCATGTAGCTGTTTTGGACCCTCGCAAGAAGGCATAACCAACAGGCAGAGCTTTCCTCCCCAGACCCCCTCCCAAAGACCGCTTCAGTTAGGGAAAGACTTCTACTGACTACAGTGAGTGCTGAATCACAGGCAGGTGTGCGCAGGCAGAACTTCATCTATTCTTGCTAGGGCTGAGGGGAAGGTGAATCTGGGAAAGGTAAGCTGGACATCACCTTTCTTAATGACTGGTTCTCTCCCAACTGACATATACAGAATGCAGCAGCCTTACACTGTTACTGCCACAGAGGGAATACTGCAATGAAACTGGGAAGGAATGAGTTAAATCTTTTTTCCACATAGGACTAAAAAGCAA